>NC_141052.1:63898814-63953814 GCF_041138505.1 Cibotium barometz | reverse complement strand
AGTGATACTAAATGAGTATGCACACACACTGGGCAATGTGCTGAGGAAGTTGTTTTGTTTTTTTTAATTATTTTTCTTTTGTTTTTACTTCGTGTAGTGGAAAAAACAAGCCCAAACGCACAAAAAGGCACTCATTTTTGCCAAAACGTCATGATATGAGAGCTACTTCAAGAGCCAATTTAGTGTCTACACCATAGTGCTTGTTATGTATATACTTAGACTAATTTTGATAAGAGTAGGTAAAATTTTTGGAGTTTTTGATTATTTTTGATTATTTTTTAACCTTTTTTCTTAAAAAATTAATAAAAAAGACAAACAAGCTCAGAAAAAGGAATGATCTTCAAACGTCCAATCTAGAAGACATACAGGAATAGCTGGAGAAGTTTGAAAGCAAACGGAGACAGTGCGACGGATAGCTGTCAGTGGCAGGAATTAAAGAAAAAAATTAAAGAGACAGCAAAACCGCGGAATTTGGTGCATACAGTCAAACTTAGAGTTTTGCTAGGAAATTAAGTCATTGGTGAGGTCAGTTTAGGCATGTTGGGAAAGTGACTGAGGCGTGAGAGCACATAAAAGCCTATTAGCTAGCTCATTTGCATCATTCTAAGATTGAGAGAGCTTTGTGAGAGTTTAGCACGCAACCTTCTGTGCTTGATTTCTCTCATCCTGCTCTACCAATCTTAGTACAAGCTTATACACTTGTTCATTATACTATATAGTAGCTTGTGAGTGAGCGAGCACCTCAGATCTGCTACTAGGTGAGCAGATCGGAGCACAGAGAGTGCACGGAGACCACGGGCTGTTGGGGAGCTCCCGAGCGCACATCGGCGATCAGGTACTTGCACACTCATTTCCACTTTGTATAATAAACACATGCATATGCACAAATGAACAAAAAAGGACCTAGGCACCATGCATCAAGCAAAAAGTTCCTGTGGGGCCAAAAAGTCTCATCGTGACCAAAAGTGGCTCTAATCATAGATTCAGGAGGAATTTGGGTATGGTAAGCACATAGGGGAACTCAGGGAAGCAGGGGGAACAAGTTAATGTGAAAAAAGTGCAAAAATGTGAAGGTGTGATTGGGTCGTGCCAAGCTGCTTGATTTAGGCATTTTTGGTGAAATCTGACTTCATGCCCTTGTTCAACACATAGAGGGGATCATCCCCAAGTGATTTCTAGTGGGATACCGTATCTCTGATGGGCAAAAATGGCATTTTTGTGTCCTACACACTCCGTAGCGCACAAATGCAGATCTAGAGAGATCCAGGGATGCAAACCCACATCTAACCACATGGGAGGGTAGATCTAACCTAGATGGAACTAACCATATGAAAATTTCTAACTTTCCACCTCAGATCTGTCCTAGATCTGACAAATACTGCAAAAGGAGTTTACAGACTAAAGCTGATGTTTGAGTGGGATTCAAGTGTTCAAATTTGGCAAGATTTGAGTCAGAGCCTCTACAGGACATAAGGGATGAGGGGATGTGAAAAAAATGCATTTTGGAGCATGTGTGATCCAGTCGCGCCTGAGTCATCATCATGGAGATTTTTGCATTTTTTGGGCATCTCTGGCATGCATACACTTAGGAGGACTCACATCTATCATGTTTTGATGTAATATGCGGAAGCTTCGGAGAAGGATCGGTACTTCAAAACTCAGAAAACAGCACTCTTTTCGCGACGGAATTAACGCACAAAACTGAAAGACGATGTGCAGAAAATAGAGAGAGAAGGGGGAGATGGAGAAGGACACAGTATTGGGTCCCAATTACCCTCTGTAGGGCCCCCACCACGGATGGTGTATTTTCTTTATTAGAATGATGTAAAACTGAACAAATACAAAGTACTTGACCTTTTCTTGGCTGGAAAACCTGCCCTTGACCTTCAGTCCTTCACCCCTTAGCTTTAGCAAACCCTTGGCTTCCTGGCCCTTGAATGCTTGGAGCTCTTGGTGAATTGTGAGATGCTATAATGGGATTATGGGCTGGGCTTTTATACCCTTCAAAGCATCCAGTCGGCTGGCTTTATGAAGCACCCACGACTGTGTCTTGTGCAAATAATGAATTCACACCATAATAAATTCTGTCCAGCCTGCGCATGTACTTCTGGGACAGTACCAGGGTGCTGGGCATCTGCGCATGGGTGTGGGGACTGCCCCCCATACCTGGCCGACTGGCTGGGCAGGGCTTCTACCCCTGTCGGCTGCCTGTCCAGCAGCCCTAGGCCTGGCCGACTGTCCTTCCAGCCCAAGCCATGGCTGGTGGGCACAATGTGGGCCCTCCTGGCCCCTTGGGGATGGTTCTATACCTCCCCCATGCCCATGCTAATTATGCCAATGCAAATCGTTGTCCTGGGGTAGCCCTATGGGCTGACCCCATCTCTACATGCAAACTACATGCCTACAGATGCCTGGCATCCAGTTGCAAACCAGATACTCAGCACATCTGACATCATTCCAGAGGGAGACTCACAGCGCGGACTGGCACTGCTTCATGTGCAGGACAATGCACACCTGACCTTAGACTCATGTGCAGGACAATGCACACCTGACCTCGGACGACTGAGATGGATCCCTGGCTGACTCGTCCCGGACTGGGCTCACATGGGACCAGTTCACCATCCCAGGTCCTGCACCTACTGTACAGAATGTCCACGTGGCATCCAAGTGCGGGATCCACGTGACATCCCCTTCTGCTTAACTTGACGGAAGCTGCATAGCCTCCAAATAATCCGTCAATAAAGCCGGATAGTCTTCGAAGAAGTCTTTGTCGAGCCATACCGCTTCATGAGTTCCTCGGTCTTGAAACTTCGTGAGGAACTGTCGTAGTCTTCGGCCGGAGCCATGCTTGAAACGGTGCAGAAGGATCTGTTCTGGAACCATTACTTCTGCTTCATCAATGATGTCTGGTTCCGCTTCGTCTTTGACCTCTGAAGGGGGTGGACCTGCATATGGCTTCAACCAACTGACATGAAATACATCGTGCATAGTCCAACTCGGAGGTAGCTTTAACTGCATAGACACCTCATTAATCTTTTTCCGGATGGGGAATGGTCCGAAGCTCCTGAAAGACAACTTTGGGCATCGCTTGCCCACTTGCTTTAATCTTTGCTTCATAATCCGAAGATATACCCAATCTCCTTCCGAAAACTTCATGTCCCTTCGGTCTTTATTGGCCTGTCGAGTGTAGGCCTCTTGCGCTTTAGCCAATCTGTCTTTGACGGACTCTAGGATCTCCTGGTAAGACTCCGTCACTCTGTTCGCCTCCGGTACTGAAGACGACGTCCTGGTTAACAACGACTGGAAAGGCCTTCCAAACGCTGCCTCATATGGAGTCCTGCCAATAGCTGAAGAAAAAGAGTCATTCAGAACAGCTTGAACTAAAGGCAAAAACGATTCCCACTTACCTTGCTGATCGTGGACATAACACTTCAGCACATCAAAGGCCAACTGGTTGTATATCTCTGTCTGGCCATCTGTCTGTGGGTGGAATGCACTGGAAAAATTCAACTTAGTACCAAAATTATCAAACAATGCCCTCCAAAAATGACTGGTAAACTTGGCATCTCGGTCTGACACTATGGTCCTAGGAATCCCACCAATCGGGTACCAATGCCGAATGAATAGCTGGGCAACATCCTCGGCGGTCACATTGGCCCTGCAAGGAATAAGCATCACAAATTTGCTGAACCTGTCAACAATAGTCAAACACTGTGTATTACGCTTACTCGGACTGGGAGGCAGATTTGTGACAAAGTCCATCGAAATGTCTTGGAAAGGACCCTCAGGAATTGGCAAAGGCTGTAACAACCCTATCTTCTTTCCACGAGGAGCTTTCACCTTTTGACAAATGTCACAGCGTTGTACATAAGTAAACACATCACGCCTCATCTTTGGCCAATAGTATTGCCGTTCTAACTTCTCCAGAGTCGAATTCATGCCCCTATGACCACCTGTAATGGCGTCATGGGCATCATGGAGAAGAGCTGCCCGGAATGATTTCATGACACACAGGCGGCCTTTGTAGTAAAGCCAACCATCGCGTATCAAAAAATGGCATGGTCCTGTGGCATCCAATGCCTGTTCCCACTGTGTACCGAATTCCTCGGAATCCGCGTACGTGTGCTTCATGTCTTCTAGTCCTGTACCAACAAGGTCAAGTCTAGTGGTCTGAATCGCAGATACTTGTCCCTTCCTGCTCAAAGCATCGGCCACTGGATTGGCCTTTCCTGGAAGGTACTCAATCATGCCACCAAACTGCTGGAATATCTGACTCCAGCGGTGTTGTCGATCACTCCACTGTGCACTTGGCATTGTCTGAATCCAGCGCAATGCCTGATGGTCAGTGCGGACCTCGAAGTCACGGCCATACAGGAAATGTTTCCAATGTTTCAAGGCCTGAATGACTGCTAGGAGTTCACGATCGTAGACTGAGTAATTCTTTTCGGCGGGCAGTAACTTACGAGACATGTAAGCTACTGGATGACCATTCTGTTGCAATACACCGCCAATTGCGATGTTACTCGCATCGGTGATCACCTGAAATGGTTCGTCCCATGAGGCAAGGGCTAGGCAAGGCGCTTCTGACAAAGCCACCTTGAGGTTCTGGAATGCCTCCAACGCTCGTGGAGTCATTCGAATCTTTTGCCTCCTTGTTTTCACTCCCTTTAGCAGATCGGTGAGGTCTGCCGAGAGATCGGAAAACTTATCAATGTGGGTGGAATATGCCTGGCATATACCCACAAATGATCTAATGTCATAAGCAGTCTGAGGTACTTCCCAGTTAACAATCTCGGCCACTTTAGCCGGATCAAGTCGAATGCCTTCGGCACTGATTATATATCCCAAGTAATGTACCTGGAACAGATAAAATTCTGACTTCTTTTCATTGACATAGAGCTCGTTGCTTTCCAGCAACCTAAGGACTTTCTCCACATCAACGTCATGCTGCTCAACTGTAGCTGAAAATACGAGTATGTCGTCCAGAAATATGAACACACACACTCCAATCAACTCCCGAAAAATACGCATCATCATGCGGTTAAATGTAGCTGGGGCGTTCGTCAAACCAAATGGCATGACCACAAATTCATAGTGGGCCCGTTCTGTACGGAAAGCTGTCTTGGGGATGTCCCCCTCAACAATCCGAACCTGGTGGTACCCACTCTTTAAATCCAATTTAGAGAACACCTTAGCTCCATTCAGCCTCTCGAGAATATAGTCAATTCGAGGCATCGGGAATCTGCTCTTGATAGTCAGCTTGTTGAGTGCACGATAATCGACACACAACCGAGAAGACCCATCTTTCTTCTTGACAAATAAGATCGGTGCTGCAAACGGCGACACGCTGGGGCGGATGAAGCCAGCTTGCAACAATTCTTGGAGTTGGCGGTCTAACTCCGATTCCATTGCCTTAGAAAGGCGATACGGAAACTTGCTCGGGGGTTCCGAGCCTGGGAGGAGGTCAATCTTGTGATCCTCCGGTCTGGACGGGGGAAGCTGGGGAGGGAGACTGTCCCGAAGAAAAATCTTCTGGAACTTTTCATGGAGAACCGAGTACTTCTCGGAAGCACTGGCCACCGTCTGGGCTGTCTGGACGTAAATCATCGCACACTGTGCGCCTTTCCTGACTGCTCGCTTAGCCTGCAAGTGGCTTATGAGCGGAAAGTTTGGAATACCTGGCTCACACTTAATGGTCACAGGGGTGTTGGACACATTCCGATCAATCTGGAACGTGTGCTTGTCCCACTTGACATCAGGAAGGAACTTGTGAAACCACTGGATACCCAAAATTATGTCTGCTCCTACAAGAGGGGCAACCATAAAATCACGCACAAACTCTATGCCCTGAATGACTAATTTAGCACCTAAAGCTTCATACTTGACGCTCGTAGTCATACCTGTGCTAAAACCCTCAACTTGTTTGTCCACCGGAGTGAGCTCGAAACGGGCACGCCTAGCGGCCTCTTCCGTGATCACATCCTCCGTACTGCCGCTGTCAAACAAGACAACGACTCTCTGGCCACCTATGTAGCCAAAGGACTTGAGCAATTCGTTGCGCTCATACTCCTGGTCATGGGCGCCCTTCTGCTTATCTTCGAGCTCCCGGCTAATAATTGCTCCAACTGAAGCACCGGGGGTTGAAGAACTAGGGGTAGCCACTGGGGTCTGTGTGGGAGCTGTGCTCACCACGGAAGCTGTGGAGGCGGCGGCGGGCTTTGGAGGCTTCTTCGGACAATCCCGAGAAGTATGTCCTTTTGTGTGACAAAAGTAACATCTACCCTCCTTCCTGTACTGAGCAAGCTCCTCAGCACTCAACTTGCCACCTGTCTTGCCTGCCTCCGCTTTCTGGTCTGGAGTAAGCTTAGACGCATTGTTCGAGTTCTTGGAGCCAGAGGCTCCCGGGCTCTGTCCTGGGGAAGACCCCGTCTGGTTCTGGCTTTTGCCCCCCGAGGTGTTAGCCTTGGGAGAAGCCGGCTGGGAAGTCTTGGGCTTGCCACCATTGTGTTTCATTTCTGCACTCTGCGCAAGCGAGAGTGCGTCCTCAAAGGTGGCTGGTCTAAACATACGCACCTCCCATTGGATGTGCGTGTCCAGGCCATACAAAAACTGCCCTTTCTTGTCCGCATCAGATAAGCCTAATTGTAGACACAAGGTCGAAATTCTATTGGCAAACTGAAGGACTGGTTGCGCGTTCTGACGCGCTCCCCTGAACTCGTCTTCGAGTCGCTCAAGGTAGTGGGGCGGTAAAAACCGCTGCTTAAGGTCACGGACGAACTCGTCCCACCCATAAGCTGCCATACCTGATCTGGTGTGGGCGTGAGCCCACTGAGTCCACCAAGGAATGGCCTCACCTTCCAAATACCAACTGGCTAAGATCACTTTGTCAATATCTGATTTCCTAACTGCGGCAAAGTAAGCTTCAAATTGATGTAACCATGAATACAGAGTAGTGGGATCGAGTTTACCATTATACTTACTGAAGTTCATTTTCTCGGGAAAATGATTCGAGGGCGCCGCCGGTGTCAATCTGGCGTCCAAAGCTCGGAGGTAACGCTCGTGTTCCACTCGTCGCATGGCTTCGTCTTCTCGTTGTCGAATCTCCAATGCCCGTATCTGCCTCTCAAGCAAGGAGCTTGACTGCGGCTGTGACCCCTCGAGAGGGTCCCTGTGACGAGGATCTGGTATCTGGGGTACGGAAGGAGAGGGAGGAGGAGATGGAAAACGCGACGCTGGAGAGCGAGAACGCTCCTCCAGAGCCAAAATCCGCGCCTTTTGCTCGTCCAACTTGGTTGTCTGGTCTGCGATTGCTCGCATCATCTGCTGGAACATGTCTTGTACACTCAAGCCGGGTGCCCTAGCTGGGCTGCCTGGTGCACTCTGGTCCCATGGTTCTGGTTCTCTCTCGTCGCCGAAGCTCGCCATAGCGGGAATATGCAGTTCCTTTCCGGACCGCAATCTGACCATCCACTATCTGTGTGGGAGACTTCCGGAGGCTTCTGGAGGCTAAAAACCAACCGTCCTTCGAGGGACAGGAGTCACTCCGAAAGGGGTAGTCCACCGGCGTCTAAAAACCAACCACACGAGCGAAAAAATTTTCTGGTTTTCTTTGCTGAATCTTCGTCCTTGAAGTAGGCTCTGATACCACTGTAATACGCGGAAGCTCTGGGGAGTCTTCTTTCAGCCCTAAACACTCTTGGAAACCTTCTGATGCAAAAACGCACCATCTGATGCAAAAACGCAGGTAGAGAGAGAGTAGAGAGAGAGAGAGAGTGAGAAGTGCTGGAAATTCAGTATATACTATGGTACAAAAAGGTACATATCTTGCAGCCCTTGGCTGCCTTCTTGAAAAGGTGGTAAAACACCAAAACCTGTCCCCTAGTGATCCCAACCCCTAGTGGGTTTGAATCCTTACAATGATGAGCACTTATGCTATTTATAGGGGTCTTGGACATATTTCATGCTGGCCGACTACTGGTCGGCCAGTCATAAATGCATAAAATTGTTTTAATGCTGCCGACTGGTCCTGATGCATGCGCTTCTCAGTTGCCTTGTCTTCTGGTACAGCCGACCACTCCAGTGTGCAGCCGACAGCCTTGTGTGCAGCCAACAACACCTTTTCCTGCAGCCGACAACCATCTGGTCTTCACTTTGCTCTCCATGCCTGTCTCCAGTCTTCACTGCCAAAGGTGATCTGTGCTCTATCATCTTGGTTCTACTCTTTATCTGGCTGCCTCTTTTGGATCTAGCCCTGAAAATGTCCATGGCATCCATGATGCACATGACATCCCCCTCTGCTAAACTTGATGACGGGATTCCAACCTGCTCTCTTGGATGACTGTCATCATCCCTATCCTGTTCCGAAGTCCCTCTGTCATCATCCCATCCTGGCAACCCTTTTTCTCTGAAAATCCGGTCTGTTCTCCAAACCACTCTGTCTATGATGAAGATCTATGCATCTGGTCTTCCTCTAGTCCACAATCCATTCCTGCCCTGACTCTGAACACCGTCTTGGTCTTCATTCCTGGAACTGAGTCTGGCACTCTCACATCACCCTTGGAGGATAAACCTCCCTTGGGACCGTTGCCTGAGAACCTATCTGGCTCACGGCACTGCCATCCCCATCTGGCACTGTGGAACACCACCAACAAACCTCCTGGGAGTTCTTCCCGATCTGTGTTCTCGCCTTGGGCTTCGAATCCGTGTACTTTCCTGTACCTTGGACCTGTACACCATCATCTGGGATTGATTCAGTATTTAGCTTGGCTGAGCCTGATGCTCTGATACCACTGTAATATGCGGAAGCTTCGGAGAAGGATCGGTACTTCAAAACTCAGAAAACAGCACTCTTTTCGCGACGGAATTAACGCACAAAACTGAAAGACGATGTGCAGAAAATAGAGAGAGAAGGGGGAGATGGAGAAGGACACAGTATTGGGTCCCAATTACCCTCTGTAGGGCCCCCACCACGGATGGTGTATTTGCTTTATTAGAATGATGTAAAACTGAACAAATACAAAGTACTTGACCTTTTCTTGGCTGGAAAACCTGCCCTTGACCTTCAGTCCTTCACCCCTTAGCTTTAGCAAACCCTTGGCTGTCCTGGCCCTTGAATGCTTGGAGCTCTTGGTGAATTGTGAGATGCTATAATGGGATTATGGGCTGGGCTTTTATACCCTTCAAAGCATCCAGTCGGCTGGCTTTATGAAGCACCCACGACTGTGTCTTGTGCAAATAATGAATTCACACCATAATAAATTCTGTCCAGCCTGCGCATGTACTTCTGGGACAGTACCAGGGTGCTGGGCATCTGCGCATGGGTGTGGGGACTGCCCCCCACACCTGGCCGACTGGCTGGGCAGGGCTTCTACCCCTGTCGGCTGCCTGTCCAGCAGCCCTAGGCCTGGCCGACTGTCCTTCCAGCCCAAGCCATGGCTGGTGGGCACAATGTGGGCCCTCCTGGCCCCTTGGGGATGGTTCTATACCTCCCCCATGCCCATGCTAATTATGCCAATGCAAATCGTTGTCCTGGGGTAGCCCTATGGGCTGACCCCATCTCTACATGCAAACTACATGCCTACAGATGCCTGGCATCCAGTTGCAAACCAGATACTCAGCACATCTGACATCATTCCAGAGGGAGACTCACAGCGCGGACTGGCACTGCTTCATGTGCAGGACAATGCACACCTGACCTTAGACTCATGTGCAGGACAATGCACACCTGACCTCGGACGACTGAGATGGATCCCTGGCTGACTCGTCCCGGACTGGGCTCACATGGGACCAGTTCACCATCCCAGGTCCTGCACCTACTGTACAGAATGTCCACGTGGCATCCAAGTGCGGGATGCACGTGACATTTGAAGCATTGGTGAAAGATTTAGGATAGATTTGTCAAATTTGCAACGTCAAATGCTATTGCAATCAGCTTGTCAGGTTCAGAAAATAGCGCTATAAACAGAGGTCAGAAGCATGTTGAGGTGAAACAGACCAAGCTAGTAGATACAGGGTAGCTAAGGTTGCCTCGAGAAACAACGAAGAATCAATTTTGATGTCACTAATTTGCTAACCTGCACATGCATGAAACGGACTTTCAAAACAAGGATGTTTGATTCACAAGTACTAACTTCAAAGATAACACACTTGTTTTGACAGGATGGAACCTCCGTCTAAATCTACCGCTTACAGAAAGCGAAGACAGGAAATCACGACGAAGAAACAGGCGCTTCCGCCATTCTCATTATACAGAAAAGAGATGGTCTTGAAGTGTTACATCGACCAGGATGTTCTAGTAGCAAACCGAGCTTATGCAATAAAAGCTAGCTTTGAAGATGACCAAGGGCAGGAGATGACTGTCATTTATGCTTCTCCAACTATGCATCGACTACAGAACACACAAGAATGCATGAATATCTACAGGTTGACAGGATTTGAAGATTTCTTTGCTATTATGAGACCTTGTCAAGTAGATGCCCTGAGAGCTCATGAGCTCTTAGAGTCTCTTCAAGAAGACGGGACCTATACACTAACAGATAAGGATGGAGAAAAGGTCCAAGTCAACATCACAGGGGACTTGGTGGTCAGAGCCTTGAAGCTCAACGAAGGAGGATACGATACAAGTTCCATGAGGCTAACCACCAAAGAAAGAGCATCAACTTTCACTTCAGAGAAATACGACAATCTCTATCCGGAGTTGAAAGTCCAAGAAATGAAGCTAGCGCTGCAAATTCATCAGCAGTACTTTCATGTGCTGAAGCCACACAGGTATACCCAACATGCATACACTTAGCGTATGTGTTCACCACAGCATTTAAAAGAAACAGGATGATAAGAGGAAACTGGGGTGACAAAGTTCTTAAAGATCTAAAGAGAGTAAAGAGCTACGCACACAAGCACTACATGGGAAACGGAACTGTGCTCACGCTGATTGCATATGAAGCATTAGGCATGCGTGATGAGCTCAAGGTGCTTGAAGATGACTTGGTTCTCACCGAGGTACAGGAAAGAAGACAAGAGGTGCATGCCACCTTAAGGACCAAATCTGCCACAGCGGAAACATCTCCGCAAGAAGAAGAAACAGTTCAAGAAGCTGAAAGAGAAAGAAGAAACGTCATTCGCATTGGAAAGAACCAAGTGGAAGTGGGATCCACAGAGCGTGCTAAAGGTAAGCAGAAAGTCTTTTCCGAAGAAGCTGAATATGAAAGGATTAGAGAAGCCATGGAGAGAGGACAACCAGCCAAGAAGCGATGAACTGGAGAGGTGCAACAAACTACAAATGCTTTATTCCAGTTCAATCGTCTTCACAACTTGGGGAGAAAGGTGGCAAGAGGGGTATTTCAGCAAAGAGAAAGTGGTGATGAAAGAAGGACTAAATCTAGGGTTGACAGACCATCTGCACAGCCAACAACTCCTCCTCAGCTAATCTTGCAAGAACACCTTGAAGAAGTGCTCCTGGAGCACGACAGAATATCTGGAGAGTTCCCTTTTCCAGACTTGGGAATAGAGGTGGAAGAACCAGTGGCCACAGAAAGTGTAGAAGTATAAGCTCAAACCGAAGAACCTGAGATTGTAATTCCAGCGGTGGCGCCAATAACTATAAGCGAAGATGTACCAATACTAAATGTGGAACCACCACAAGTCTCGGCCACCGCCACAAAGGTAATTCCTGTTCCACCTACTTTTATATCTCCCACTGAGCCCTCCTCCTCCGCCACCATTTCCCCCTCCTCTTTTGTAACACGCGGAAGCTCTGGGAGTCTTCTTTCAGCCCTAAACACTCTTGAGAACCATCTGATGCAAAAACGCAGGTATAGAGAGAGAGTAGAGAGAGAGAGAGGTGCTGGAAAATTCAGTATATTCTATGGTACAAAAAGGTACCTAAATCTGCAGCCATGGGCTGCCTTACATAAAAAGGTGGTTAACACCAAAATCTGTCCCCTATGGGACCTCTAATGATCCAAACCCCTAGTGGGAGTGAATGCCTAGAACAATGAGTACTTGGGCCTTTTTATAGGTCCCTTGGACAAAGGGTAGACTGGTCGACTGCTGGTCGGCCAGTATTAAATGTATTAAATGCTTATTAAACTCTGCCGACTTGGTCCTCCTCCTTGATCTTGATGCGCCTGATGCTGCCCCTGTTTGCTAGTTCAGCCGACCACCTCCATGATCAGCCGCCGACAGTCCTTTCTGTGCAGCCAGCACCAATGTCCTGCAGCCGACACACTTCTGATCTTCAGCTTGTTCTCCACGCCAGTCTCCAGTCTACACTGCCACAAGTGCTCTGTACTCTTTCATCTTGGTTCTACTCTTTATCTGGCTGCCTCTTCTGGATCTAGCCGTGAGAATGTCCATGGCATCTATGATGCACATAACATCCCCCTCTGCTAAACTTGATGACGGGATTCCAACCTGCTCTTGGATGACTGTCATCATCCCAATCTTGTCCCGAAGTCCCTCTGTCATCATCCATTCCTGGCAACCCATTTTCTCTAAAAATCCGATCTGTTCTCCAAACCACTCTGTCTCTGATGAAGATCTATGCATCTGGTTTCCTCTAGTCCACCATCCATTCCTGCCTTGACTCCGAACACCATCTTGGTCTTCATTCCTGAGAAATGAGTCTGGCACCCTCACATCACCCTTGGAGGATCAACCTCCCTTGGGACCGTTATCTGAGAACTTATCTGGCTCACGGAACTGCCATCCCCATTTGGCACTGTGGATGTAATATGCGGAAGCTTCGGAGAAGGATCGGTACTTCAAAACTCAGAAAACAGCACTCTTTTCACGACGGAATTAACGCACAAACTGAAAGACGATGTGCAGAAAAATAGAGAGAGAAGGGGGAGATGGAGAGGACACAGTATTGGGTCCCAATTACCCTCTGTAGGGCCCCCACCACGGATGGTGTATTTGCTTTATTAGAATGATGTAAATCTGAAAACAAATACAAAGTACTTGACCTTTTCTTGGCTGGAAAACCTGCCCTTGACCTTCAGTCCTTCACCCCTTTGCTTTAGCAATGTTCTTGGCTGTCCTGGCCCTTGTTTGCTTGGAGCACTTGGTGAATTATGAGATGAGATCAACGATTAATGGCTGGAGTATTTATACTCCACTTAGCATCCAGTCGGCCAGCTAATAAAAGCCCCACGACTAGTTTCCATCCAATAAAATGCTTTCACACTTTATTAAATGCTGTCCAGCCTGCGCATGCTTTTTGGGACAGCTCCTGGCTGCTGGGCATGCTGCGCAGAGGTGTGGGACTGCCCCTACACCTGGCCTGACCTGCTGGGTAGGGTTTCAAACCCTGTCGGCTGCCTGTCCAGCAGCCCTAGGGCTGGCCGACAGCCCTTCCAGCCCATGCCTTGGCTGGTGGGCAAAGCTTGGGCCCTCCTGGCCCCTTGGGGGTGGTTCTACACCTCCCCCATGCCCATACTAAGAGTGCAAGTGCAAATCTTTGCACTGGGGTAGCCCTATGGGCTGGCCCCATCTCTACATGCAAACCTACATGCCTACAGAGGCCTGGCATCCAGTTGCAAACCAGATACACAGAACATCTGACATCATTCGAGAGGGAGACTCACAGCGCGGACTGGCACTGCTTCATGTGCAGGACAATGCACACCTGACCTTGGACTCATGTGCAGGACAATGCACACCTGACCTCGGACAACTGAGATGGATCCCTGGCTGACTCGTCCCGGACTGGGCTCACATGGGACCAGTTCACCATCCCAGGTCCTGCACCTTCTGTACAGAAATGTCTACGTGGCATCCAAGTGCGGGATGCACGTGACATCCCTATCTGCTTAACTTGACGGAAGCTGCATAGCCTCCAAATAATCCGTCAATAATGCCGGATAGTCTTCGAAAAATTCTTTGTCGAGCCATACCGCTTCATGAGTTTCTCGGTCCTGAAACTTCGTGAGGAACTGTCGTAGTCTTCGGCCTGAGCCATGCTTGAAACGGTGCAGAAGGATCTGTTCTGGAACCATTACTTCTGCTTCATCAATAATGTCTGGTTCCGCTTCGTCTTTGACCTCTGAAGGGGGTGGACCTGCATATGGCTTTAACCAACTGACATGAAATACATCGTGCATAGTCCAACTCGGAGGTAGCTTTAACTGCATAGACACCTCATTAATCTTTTTCCGGATGGGGAATGGTCCGAAGCTCCTGAAAGACAACTTTGGGCATCGCTTGCCCACTTGCTTCAATCTTTGCTTCATAATCCGAAGATACACCCAATCTCCTTCTGAAAACTTCATGTCCCTTCGGTCTTTATTGGCCTGTCGAGTGTAGGCCTCTTGCGCTTTAGCCAATCTGTCTTTGACGGACTCTAGGATCTCCTGGTAAGACTCCGTCACTCTGTTCGCCTCCGGTACTGAAGACGAAGTCCTGGTTAACAACGACTGGAAAGGCCTTCCAAACGCTGCCTCATATGGAGTCCTGCCAATAGCTGAAGAAAAAGAGTCATTCAAAACAGCTTGAACTAAAGGCAAAAACGATTCCCACTTACCTTGCTGATCGTGGACATAACACTTCAGCACATCAAAAGCCAACTGGTTGTATATCTCTGTCTGGCCATCTGTCTGTGGGTGGAATGCACTGGAAAAATTCAACTTAGTACCAAAATTATCAAACAATGCCCTCCAAAAATGACTGGTAAACTTGGCATCTCGGTCTGACACTATGGTCCTAGGAATCTCGCCAATCGGGTACCAATGCCGAATGAATAGCTGGGCAACATCCTCGGCGGTCACATTGGTCCTGCAAGGAATAAGCATAACAAATTTGCTGAACATGTCAACAATAGTTAAACACTGTGTATTACGCTTACTCGGACTAGGAGGCAGATTTGTGACAAAGTCCATCGAAATGTCCTGGAAAGGACCCTCAGGAATTGGCAAAGGCTGTAACAACCCTATCTTCTTTCCACGAGGAGCTTTCACCTTTTGACAAATATCACAGCGTTGTACATATGTAAACACATCACGCCTCATCTTTGGCCAGTAGTATTGCCGTTCTAATTTCTCCAGAGTCGAATTCATGTCCCTATGACCACCTGTAATGGCGTCATGGGCATCATGGAGAAGAGCTGCCCGGAATGATTTCATGACACACAGTCGGCCTTTGTAGAAAAGCCAACCATCGCGTATCAGAAAATGACATGGTCTTGTGGCATCCAATGCCTGTTCCCACTGTGTACCGAATTCCTCGGAATCCGCGTACGTGTGCTTCATGTCTTCTAGTCCTGTACCAACAAGGTCAAGTCTAGTGGTCTGAATCGCAGATACTTGTCCCTTCCTGCTCAAAGCATCGGCCACTGGATTGGCCTTTCCTGGAAGGTACTCAATCATACCACCGAATTGCTGGAATATCTGACTCCAGCGGTGTTGTCGATCACTCCACTGTGCACTTGGCATCGTCTGAATCCAGCGCAATGCCTGATGGTCAGTGCGAACCTCGAAGTCACGGCCATACAGGAAATGTTTCCAATGTTTCAAGGCTTGTATAACTGCTAGGAGTTCACGATCGTAGACTGAGTAGTTCTTTTCGGCGGGCAGTAACTTACGAGACATGTAAGCTACTGGATGACCATTCTGTTGTAATACACCTCCAATTGCGATGTTACTCGCATCGGTGATCACTTGAAATGGTTCGTCCCACGAAGCAAGGGCTAAACAAGGCGCTTCAGACAAAGCCACCTTGAGGTTCTGGAATGCCTCCAACGCTCGTGGAGTCATTCGAATCTTTTGCCTCCTTGTTTTCACTCCCTTTAGCAGATCGGTGAGGTCTGCCGAGAGATCAGAAAACTTGTCAATGTGGGTAGAATATGCCTGGCATATACCCACAAATGATCTAATGTCATAAGCAGTCTGAGGTACTTCCTAGTTAACAATCTCGGCCACTTTAGCCGGATCAAGTCGAATGCCTTCAGCACTAATTATATATCCCAAGTAATGTACCTGGAACAGATAAAATTCTGACTTCTTTTCATTGACATAGAGCTCGTTGCTTTCCAGCAACTTAAGGACTTTCTCCACATCAATGTCGTGCTGCTCAACTGTAGCTGAAAATATGAGTATGTCGTCCAGAAATATGAACACACACACTCCAATCAACTCCCGGAAAATACGCATCATCATGCGGTTAAATGTAGCTGGGGCGTTCGTCAATCCAAAAGGCATAACCACAAATTCATAGTGGGCCCGTTCTGTACGGAAAGCTGTCTTGGGGATGTCCCCCTCAACAATCCGAACCTGGTGGTACCCACTCTTTAAATCCAGTTTGGAGAACACCTTAGCTCCATTCAGCCTCTTGAGAATATAGTCAATTCGAGGCATCGGGAATCTGCTCTTGATAGTCAGCTTGTTGAGTGCACGATAATCGACACACAACCGAGAATACCCATCTTTCTTCTTGACAAATAAGATCGGTGCTGCAAACGGCGACACGCTGGGGCGGATGAAGCCAGCTTGCAACAATTCTTGGAGTTGGCGGTCCAACTCCGATTCCATTGCCTTAGACAGGCGATACGGAAACTTGCTCGGGGGTTCCGAGCCTGGGAGGAGGTCAATCTTGTGATCCTCCGGTCTGGACGGGGGAAGCTGGGGAGGGAGACTGTCCCGAAGAAAAATCTTCTGGAACTTTTCATGGAGAACCGAGTACTTCTCGGAAGCACTGGCCACCGTCTGGGCTGTCTGGATGTAAATCATCGCACACTGTGCGCCTTTCCGGACTGCTCGCTTAGCCTGCAAGTGGCTTATGAGCGGAAAGTTTGGAATACCTGGCTCACACTTAATGGTCACAGGGGTGTTTGACACATTCCGATCGATCTGGAACGTGTGCTTGTCCCACTTGACATCAGGAAGGAACTTGTGAAACCACTGGATACCCAAAATTATGTCTGCTCCTACAAGAGGGGCAACCATAAAGTCACGCACAAACTCTATGCCCTGAATGACTAACTTAGCACCTAGAGCTTCATACTTGACGCTCGTTGTCATACCTGTGCTAAATCCCTCAACCTGTTTGTCCACCGGAGTCAGCTCGAATGTCACGTGCATCCCGCACTTGGATGCCACGTAGACATTCTGTACAGAAGGTGCAGGACCTGGGATGGTGAACTGGTCCCATGTGAGCCCAGTCCGGGACGAGTCAGCCAGGGATCCATCTCAGTCGTCCGAGGTCAGGTGTGCTTTGTCCTGCACATGAGTCCAAGGTTAGGTGTGCATTGTCCTGCACATGAAGCAGTGCCAGTCCGCGCTGTGAGTCTCCCTCTGGAATGATGTCAGATGTGCTGTGTATCTGGTTTGCAACTGGATGCCAGGCCTCTGTAGGCATGTAGGTTGCATGTAGAGATGGGGCCAGCCCATAGGGCTACCCCAGTGTGAGGATTTGTATGTGCACTTGTAGAATGGGCATGGGGGAGGTATAGAACCATCCCCAAGGGGCCAGGAGGGCCCCCATTGTGCCCACCAGCCATGGCTTGGGCTGGAAGGGGCTGTCGGCCAGCTGTAGTACTGCTGGACAGGCAGCCGACTGGGTCCAAAGCCCTAATATGCAAGTCGGCCAGGTGTAGGGGCAGTCCCCACACCTATGCGCAGCATGCCCAGCAGCCAGGGGCTGTCCCAGAAGCATGCGCAGGCTGGACAGCAGGCTGGCCTAGTGTGAATACATTTATTTTTAGTGTGCAAGCATTTTATGGGAATAAACTCAGTCGTGGAGCTTTTAGTAGCTGGCCGACTGGATGAAAGAGGGGGTATAAATACCCCAGCCCATAATCCCATCATTTATCTCACAATTCACCAAGAGCTCCAAGCAACCAAGGGCCAGGACAGCCAAGAACATTGCTAAAGCTAAGGGGTGAAGGACTGAAGGTCAAGGGCAGGTTTTCCAGCCAAGAAAAGGTCAAGTACTTTGTGTTTGTTCAGATTTACATCATTCTAATAAAGCAAATACACCATCCGTGGTGGGGGCCCTACAGAGGGTAATTGGGACCCAATACTGTGTCCTTCTCCATCTCCCCCTTCTCTCTCTATTTTTCTGCACATCGTCTTTCAGTTGTGCGTTAATTCCGTCGCGAAAAGAGTGCTGTTTTCTGAGTTTTGAAGTACCGATCCTTCTCCGAAGCTTCCGCATATTACAGTGGTATCAGAGCTCACTTCAAGGACAAAGATTCAGCAAAGAAAACCAGAAAATTTTTTCGCTCGTGTGGTTGGTTTTTAGACGCCGGTGGACTACCCCTTTCGGAGTGACTCCTGTCCCTCGAAGGACGGTTGGTTTTTAGCCTCCGGAAGCCTCCGGAAGTCTCCCACACAGATAGTGGATGGTCAGATTGCGTTCCGGAAAGGAACTGCATATTCCCGCTATGGCGAGCTTTGGCGACGAGAGAGAACCAGAACCATGGGACCAGAGTGCACCAGGCAGCCCAGCTAGGGCACCCGGCTTGAGTGTACAAGACATGTTCCAGCAGATGATGCGAGCAATCGCAGACCAGACAACCAAGTTGGACGAGCAGAAGGCGCGGATTTTGGCTCTGGAGGAGCGTTCTTGCTCTCCAGCGTCGCGTTTTCCATCTCCTCCTCCCTCTCCTTCCGTACCCCAGATACCAGATCCTCGTCACAGGGACCCTCTCGAGGGGTCACAGCCGCAGTCAAGCTCCTTGCTTGAGATGCAGATACGGGCATTGGAGATTCGACAACGAGAAGACGAAGCCATGCGACGAGTGGAACACGAGCGTTACCTCCGAGCTTTGGACGCCAGATTGACACCGGAGGCGCCCTCGAATCATTTTCCCGAGAAAATGAACTTCAGTAAGTATAATGGTAAACTCGATCCCACTACTCTGTATTCATGGTTACATCAATTTGAAGCTTACTTTGCCGCAGTTAGGAAATCAGATATTGACAAAGTGATCTTAGCCAGTTGGTATTTGGAAGGTGAGGCCATTCCTTGGTGGACTCAGTGGGCTCATGTCCACACCAGATCAGGTATGGCAGCTTATGGGTGGGACGAGTTCGTCCGTGACCTTAAGCAGCGGTTTTTACCGCCCCACTACCTTGAGCGACTCGAAGACGAGTTCAGGGGTGCGCGTCAGAATGCGCAACCAGTCCTTCAGTTTGCCAATAGAATTTCGACCTTGTGTCTACAATTAGGCTTATCTGATGCGGACAAGAAAGGGCAGTTTTTGTATGGCCTGGACACGCACATCCAATGGGAGGTGCGTATGTTTAGACCAGCCACCTTTGAGGACGCACTCTCGCTTGCGCAGAGTGCAGAAATGAAACACAATGGTGGCAAGCCCAAGACTTCCCAGCCGGCTTCTCCCAAGGCTAACACCTCGGGGGGCAAAAGCCAGAACCAGACGGGGTCTTCCCCAGGACAGAGCCCGGGAGCCTCTGGCTCCAAGAACTCGAACAATGCGTCTAAGCTTACTCCAGACCAGAAAGCGGAGGCAGGCAAGACAGGTGGCAAGTTGAGTGCTGAGGAGCTTGCTCAGTACAGGAAGGAGGGTAGATGTTACTTTTGTCACACAAAAGGACATACTTCTCGGGATTGTCCGAAGAAGCCTCCAAAGCCCGCCGCCGTCTCCACAGCTTCCGTGGTGAGCACAGCTCCCACACAGACCCCAGTGGCTACCCCTAGTTCTTCAACCCCCGGTGCGTCAGTTGGAGCAATTATTAGCCGGGAGCTCGAAGATAAGCAGAAGGGCGCCCATGACCAGGAGTATGAGCGCAACGAATTGCTCAAGTCCTTTGGCTACATAGGTGGCCAGAGAGTCGTTGTCTTGTTTGACAGCGGCAGTACGGAGGATGTGATCACGGAAGAGGCCGCTAGGCGTGCCCGTTTCGAGCTGACTCCGGTGGACAAACAAGTTGAGGGATTTAGCACAGGTATGACAACGAGCGTCAAGTATGAAGCTCTAGGTGCTAAGTTAGTCATTCAGGGCATAGAGTTTGTGCGTGACTTTATGGTTGCCCCTCTTGTAGGAGCAGACATAATTTTGGGTATCCAGTGGTTTCACAAGTTTCTTCCTGATGTCAAGTGGGACAAGCACACGTTCCAGATTGATCGGAATGTGTCAAACACCCCTGTGACCATTAAGTGTGAGCCAGGTATTCCAAACTTTCCGCTCATAAGCCACTTGCAGGCTAAGCGAGCAGTCAGGAAAGGCGCACAGTGTGCGATGATTTACGTCCAGACAGCCCAGACGGTGGCCAGTGCTTCCGAGAAGTACTCGGTTCTCCATGAAAAGTTCCAGAAGATTTTTCTTCGGGACAGTCTCCCTCCCCAGCTTCCCCCGTCCAGACCGGAGGATCACAAGATTGACCTCCTCCCAGGCTCGGAACCCCCGAGCAAGTTTCCGTATCGCCTTTCTAAGGCAATGGAATCGGAGTTGGACCGCCAACTCCAAGAATTGTTGCAAGCTGGCTTCATCCGCCCCAGCGTGTCGCCATTTGCAGCACCGATCTTATTTGTCAAGAAGAAAGATGGGTCTTCTCGGTTGTGTGTCGATTATCGTGCACTCAACAAGCTGACGATCAAGAGCAGATTCCCGATGCCTCGAATTGACTATATTCTCGAGAGGCTGAATGGAGCTAAGGTGTTCTCTAAATTGGATTTAAAGAGTGGGTACCACCAGGTTCGGATTGTTGAGGGGGACATCCCCAAGACAGCTTTCCGTACAGAACGGGCCCACTATGAATTTGTGGTCATGCCATTTGGTTCGACGAACGCCCCAGCTACATTTAACCGCATGATGATGCGTATTTTCCGGGAGTTGATTGGAGTGTGTGTGTTCATATTTTTGGACGACATACTCATATTTTCAGCTACAGTTGAGCAGCATGACATTGATGTGGAGAAAGTCCTTAAGTTGCTGGAAAGCAACGAGCTCTATATCAATGAAAAGAAGTCAGAATTTTTCCTCACGAAGTTTCAAGACCGAGGAACTCATGAAGCGGTATGGCTCGACAAAGAATTTTTCGAAGATTATCCGGCTTTATTGACGGATTATTTGGAGGCTATGCAGCTTCCGTCAAGTTAAGCAGAAGGGGATGTCACGTGCATCCCGCACTTGGATGCCACGTAGACATTCTGTACAGAAGGTGCAGGACCTGGGATGGTGAACTGGTCCCATGTGAGCCCAGTCCGGGACGAGTCAACCAGGGATCCATCTCAGTCGTCCGAGGTCAGGTGTGCATTGTCCTGCACATGAGTCCAAGGTTAGGTGTGCATTGTCCTGCACATGAAGCAGTGCCAGTCCGTGCTGTGAGTCTCCCTCTGGAATGATGTCAGATGTGCTGTGTATCTGGTTTGCAACTGGATGCCAGGCCTCTGTAGGCATGTAGGTTGCATGTAGAGATGGGGCCAGCCCATAGGGCTACCCCAGTGTGAGGATTTGTATGTGCACTTGTAGAATGGGCATGGGGGAGGTATAGAACCATCCCCAAGGGGCCAGGAGGGCCCCCATTGTGCCCACCAGCCATGGCTTGGGCTGGAAGGGGCTGTCGGCCAGCTGTAGTACTGCTGGACAGGCAGCCGACTGGGTCCAAAGCCCTAATATGCAAGTCGGCCAGGTGTAGGGGCAGTCCCCACACCTATGCGCAGCATGCCCAGCAGCCAGGGGCTGTCCCAGAAGCATGCGCAGGCTGGACAGCAGGCTGGCCTAGTGTGAATACATTTATTTTTAGTGTGCAAGCATTTTATGGGAATAAACTCAGTCGTGGAGCTTTTAGTAGCTGGCCGACTGGATGAAAGAGGGGGTATAAATACCCCAGCCCATAATCCCATCATTTATCTCACAATTCACCAAGAGCTCCAAGCAACCAAGGGCCAGGACAGCCAAGAACATTGCTAAAGCTAAGGGGTGAAGGACTGAAGGTCAAGGGCAGGTTTTCCAGCCAAGAAAAGGTCAAGTACTTTGTATTTGTTCAGATTTACATCATTCTAATAAAGCAAATACACCATCCGTGGTGGGGGCCCTACAGAGGGTAATTGGGACCCAATACTGTGTCCTTCTCCATCTCCCCCTTCTCTCTCTATTTTTCTGCACATCGTCTTTCAGTTGTGCGTTAATTCCGTCGCGAAAAGAGTGCTGTTTTCTGAGTTTTGAAGTACCGATCCTTCTCCGAAGCTTCCGCATTTTACATCGAAACGGGCACGCCTAGCGGCCTGTTCCGTGACCACATCCTCCATGCTGTCGCTGTCAAACAAGACAACGACTCTCTGGCCACCTATGTAGCCAAAGGACTTGAGCAATTCGTTGCGCTCATACTCCTGGTCATGGGCGCCCTTCTGCTTATCTTCGAGCTCCCGGCTAATAATTGCTCCAACTGAAGCATCGGGGGTTGAAGAACTAGGGGTAGCCGCTGGGGTCTGTGTGGGAGCGGTGCTCACCACGGAAGCTGTGGAGGCGGCGGCGGCCTTTGGAGGCTTCTTCGGACAATCCCGAGAAGTATGTTCTTTTGTGTGACAAAAGTAACATCTACCCTCCTTGCTGTACTGAGATAGCTCCTCAGCACTCAACTTGCCACCTGTCTTGCTTGCCTCCGCTTTTTGGTCTGGAGTAAGCTTAGACGCATTGTTCGAGTTCTTGGAGCCAGAGGCTCCCGAGCTCTGTCTTGGGGAAGACCCCGTCTGGTTCTGGCTTTTGCCCCCCGAGGCGTTAGCCTTGGGAGAAGCCGGCTGGGAAGTCTTGGGCTTGCCACCATTGTGTTTCATTTCTGCACTCTGCGCAAGCGAGAGTGCGTCCTCAAAGGTGGCTGGCCGGAACATACGCACCTCCCATTGGATTTGCGTGTCCAGGCCATACAAAAACTGCCCTTTCTTGTCCGTATCAGATAAGCCTAATTGCAGACACAAGGTCGAAATTCTATTGGCAAACTGAAGGACTGGTTGCGCGTTCTGACGCGCTCCCCTGAACTCGTCTTCGAGTCGCTCAAGGTAATGGGGCGGTAGAAACCGCTGCTTAAGGTCTCGGACGAACTCGTCCCACACATAAGCTGCCATACCTGCTCTGGTGTGGGCATGAGCCCACTGAGTCCACCAAGGAATGGCCTCACCTTCCAAGTACCAACTAATCACTTTGTCAGTATCTGTCTTCCTAACTGCGGCAAAGTAAGCTTCAAATTGATGCAACCATGAATAAAGAGTAGTGGGATCGAGTTTACCATTATACTTACTGAAATTCATTTTCTCGGGAAAATGATTCGAGGGCGCCGCCGGTGTCAATCTGGCGTCCAAAGCTCTGAGGTAACGCTCGTGTTCCACTCGTCGCATGGCGTCGTCTTCGCGTTGTCGAATCTCCAATGCGCGCATCTGCATCTCAAGCAAGGAGCTTGGCTGCGGCTGTGACCCCTCGAGAGGGTCCCTGTGACGAGGATCTGGTATCTGGGGTACGGAAGGAGAGGGAGGAGGAGATGGAAAACGCGACGCTGGAGAGCGAGAACGCTCCTCCAGAGCCAAAATCCGCGCCTTCTGTTCATCCAACTTGGTTGTCTGGTCTGCGATTGCTCGCATCATCTGCTGGAACATGTCTTGTACACTCAAGCCGGGTGCCCTAGCTGGGCTGCCTGGTGCACTCTGGTCCCATGGTTCTGGTTCTCTCTCGTCGCCAAAGCTCGCCATAGCGGGAAAATGAAATTCCTTTCCGGAACGCAATCTGACCATCCACTATCTGTGTGGGAGACTTCCGGAGGCTTCCGGAGGCTAAAAACCAACCGTCCTTCGAGGGACAGGAGTCACTCCGAAAGGGGTAGTCCACCGGTGTCTAAAAACCAACCACACGAGCGAAAAAATTTTCTGGTTTTCTTTGCTGAATCTTTGTCCTTGAAGTGAGCTCTGATACCACTGTAATATGCGGAAGCTTCGGAGAAGGATCGGTACTTCAAAACTCAGAAAACAGCACTCTTTTCACGACGGAATTAACGCACAAACTGAAAGACGATGTGCAGAAAAACAGAGAGAGAAGGGGGAGATGGAGAGGACACAGTATTGGGTCCCAATTACCCTCTGTAGGGCCCCCACCACGGATGGTGTATTTGCTTTATTAGAATGATGTAAATCTGAAAACAAATACAAAGTACTTGACCTTTTCTTGGCTGGAAAACCTGCCCTTGACCTTCAGTCCTTCACCCCTTTGCTTTAGCAATGTTCTTGGCTGTCCTGGCCCTTGTTTGCTTGGAGCACTTGGTGAATTATGAGATGAGATCAACGATTAATGGCTGGAGTATTTATACTCCACTTAGCATCCAGTCGGCCAGCTAATAAAAGCCCCACGACTAGTTTCCATCCAATAAAATGCTTTCACACTTTATTAAATGCTGTCCAGCCTGCGCATGCTTTTTGGGACAGCTCCTGGCTGCTGGGCATGCTGCGCAGAGGTGTGGGACTGCCCCTACACCTGGCCTGACCTGCTGGGTAGGGTTTCAAACCCTGTCGGCTGCCTGTCCAGCAGCCCTAGGGCTGGCCGACAGCCCTTCCAGCCCATGCCTTGGCTGGTGGGCAAAGCTTGGGCCCTCCTGGCCCCTTGGGGGTGGTTCTACACCTCCCCCATGCCCATACTAAGAGTGCAAGTGCAAATCTTCGCACTGGGGTAGCCCTATGGGCTGGCCCCATCTCTACATGCAAACCTACATGCCTACAGAGGCCTGGCATCCAGTTGCAAACCAGATACACAGAACATCTGACATCATTCGAGAGGGAGACTCACAGCGCGGACTGGCACTGCTTCATGTGCAGGACAATGCACACCTGACCTTGGACTCATGTGCAGGACAATGCACACCTGACCTCGGACGACTGAGATGGATCCCTGGCTGACTCGTCCCGGATTGGGCTCACATGGGACCAGTTCACCATCCCAGGTCCTGCACCTTCTGTACAGAAATGTCTACGTGGCATCCAAGTGCGGGATGCACGTGATAGTGGAACACCACCAACAAACCTCCTGGGAGTTCTTCCCGCTTCTTTGCTCCTTGCCTTGGGCTTCGAATCCGTGTACTTTCCTGTACCTTGGACCTGTACACCATCATATGGGACTGAATCAGTGTTTAGCTTTGCTGAGCCTGATGCTCTGATACCAATGTAACATGCGGAAGCTCTGGGAGTCTTCTTTCAGCCCTAAACACTCTTGAGAACCATCTGATGCAATAACGCAGGTATAGAGAGAGAGTAGAGAGAGAGAGATGCTGGAAAATTGCTTTGAACAGGGGCAACAACACTCCTTTCTTGGAAGTGGTTTTGAGGGCGGCAGCGGTAGGGAGCTGGAGGGTCAGCCGCTGCGGCACTTCTTCGACGATTGGCCAAGAGGAAGGGACCCGCCGGCACTGACGTGGCCAGAAATGGAGGGTGAGTGATCCAACAGAGGCTCCTCAACAATGCAGCTGTCGATCTCGATACCCAACATGCAAACGGGCGCAGGAGAGTTCGCTGCTGCCAGTTCGCCACGTGGGGGAAAGCTGGCGCTGTCACCATTGAAGCTATCAATGTCGAGGGGGGAGGAGGACCCGTTTGGGTTGGAGGTAGCGACGCAGATGGAGCTGGGGGTGGGGCAAGGTGTGAATGAGTCGGAAAGGCAAAGGCTGCAACTACAAAGTAGCTGGATACCAGTAGCATGGGAGAGCTCAAGTGTGGGGGGGCCGTTGGCCGAGGTGCTGCACTCAAGCAGCAACACGCCCCGAGGGGGAGGGCCGGCTTCTCACAATGCAGGAAACAGAAGCGCCGGACTTAATTTAATGACGTACACGTGGGAACACAGCCCTCGTAGCAGCCCGCTGACTGCCTCCCCGACTGGTGTACTTCAAATCAACGCCACCTTTGGCTCTTTTTCCTCCGACAATAGCACCGCCAGCAGCCCGCACTCCGCCGCTCTCAACAAGCAACCCCACGAGCCCAACATCTAATTTATTTTTTTAATATTTTGTTCATGTCCATGCAGTACTAAGCATGCAATACAAAGCTGAAACCGGCCTCTGATAGAAACCAGAGTGCGGTGGACAAGCAGTCACCCGTCCACTTGTAGTCTAGATATGAAAACAAAACAGATTGGAGCTAGAGTGCCCAAATCTGAAAACAAAGCGACACCTGTTGGCCCCAAAGCTTGGCGCCCCTTGCGGTATTTCTTTATTCAATTTCAAAAGTATGAAAGGCTGAGTACAACAAAATCAGCCAAGAGATTACACCTGTATGTCCAATCTGACAGCCCGCAGTACCTCTTAGCACCTGTATGTCCAATCTGACAGCCCGCAGTACCTCTTAGCACAAAGGATTCACATACACAGATCTGTGTCTCAAAGCAACACACTGTGCCTCCCTCTGATCAGCCAAGACCATTAAGCAAGATAGCCATGAGCATATATCTGGCATATCTCAAGCTCATGATTCAACATCTCAGCTCATACATACATTCACTGTTCAACCTCTGTCTCCACCCTTTTCAATCTGCCATACCCCTCCTCTCTTAAGGGGCCAGATAGCTCAAATCTGCAACAGACATAAAGCAATAGAGAGAGATATTGATGAACAAACTCAGAGCTTACCCAAAATCATCTCGTGGATCTGCATCGGAGGAAGTAATGGTACCAATCTGTACTTGCAGGCACTTGTTTCAACAACCCTGCTTCACGCGTGCAAGTGTACTTGTCTGTACCTTCCTCTTTGCATCCACCTCAGTTCTGTACCTGACTGTACAGACCTAAAAAACTGCTCTGTACCAATTTGTACTTGCCATGTGTCACTGTACTTGCATGCGCCGCCTGTAGCCAGTCCTTGTACCCGACTGTACCTGCTCAAACAGCTCAACGCCGACTGTACCAGATCTGTCCAGTGCCGCCAGCACCAGTACTGTCCAGCGCCACCTGTTTCTGTCCTATCCATACAGCTGTCCGTACAGTTGTACCTGCAACAGAATCTACAGCAGCAGTTTTGTACCTGTGCGCAGCCTGTTCCAGCAGAGGTACTAGCAGCAACACCGTGCGTAGCCTGTAGTACCAGAGGGTGTACTTGCAGTAGCATGTCCGTACAGAGCTGTACGACTGGTTTGCACAGAAAATCAGTAGCCCAAAAATCTGCAGCAGCCGACTTGCTCTCTTACTTTTCCACGTTTCCCCACAACACATTTGCTCCACGATTTCCAAAAAGAAGAGAGAGAGAAGAGAGAGAGGCATGCACTCCAAAAGTGGAGTTGCCCCCTCCCCATAATAATCCTAGGGCCCCAACTTTAATTGTTATTCAAGTTCCCTAGGGGCCACTAAGGCCTAGGGGCAACCTTCAATAAAACATTAAAAGTTTAATGTTCTAGTTCCCCCCTTCACACCTAGGGATGTCCACACATCATTAACTATGTCCGGGCACCCCCCATGTAAATCATTCAATATTTTGACTCAGCAACCACCATGCCCACACTTGTGCTGTTCCATTTTCACAGGGCCATGACATACCCCCCTCTTGAAAAATGGCAAGCGTCCTCGATTGCAATCTGGTGATACAGCAAAATATCCAAATTGAAATATACAATATGGCAAGATCAGCGTCCCAATCTCTCTAAGCCATGCACATGTATCAACATTCACTGCAAACCATGGCGTAGTAATAGTCCAAGTTGTATACCACTGTGAACCATACATATCCACAAAATCCCATGTGACTAGTACACATATATCATAGAAGTCCCATAAACAGATGTACTGTCAGCCACCATCAGTACCTTCGGGTGAGATAAAAACTGCACCGAGCGACCTCTAGATGTCATCGGAGCCTGTCTGTATCAAGGGAGTGGAGGTGCTACCCCCCTCTTGAGCATCAGGTAATGCTCCAGACCCCTGCTCTGCTGAACCTGAATGAGCCACAACAAGAGTCAGCTCTAACTCAAAGGCATCCAGATAAAGCTGCAAAACCTGAGGTGAATCTGTTAAGTCACCTTCCTCCATCCACTTCGCATCCATCGGTGAATAGTTCTTGAACTTCACAAGATAGCGATGGGAAACTTTACCTCGTACCTTCCTTTCCTTATGTGCCAGTATCTGCTCGGGAATCAAAACCTCATCCAGTTCCTCAACTTCTGGCTGAGCCTCATCTGATACATCCTCAGGCACATCCCCACGGAAAGGTCTAAGGAGACTCACGTGAAAAGCATTGTGAATCCTCCAGTGATCTGGTAGCTTCAAGCGATAGGCTACCTCACCAATCTTTTCCAATACCTGAAAAGGCCCATAATAACGCATGCTCAACTTAGGGAATAAGCGCTCTTTACCCTTCATCTTCTTGAGTCTAGCCTTTTCAAAGCGCAAAAGAACCCAATCATCCAATGCAAACTCTAAATCACGTCTGTGACGGTCTGCGGCTTTCTTTTGCTTCTGCTGAGTTTTTTGGAGTGCCAACTTAACTCTCCGATAAGCTTCATCCATGTTTTCCACATACTGATCAGCCTCAAAGATCTTATCCTTTGTATGCAAAATGGGTGGTACCTTCTTCCCTCCTTCCACAATCTCAAAAGGCGCCTTGCCTGTCGAGGTATGTACAATGTTGTTATATGCAAACTCCACCAAAGGAAGATACTTTTCCCATTGTTGCTTGTGCTCTGACACATAACACTTAAGAAGATCCAACACTGTAGAGTTAGCCTCTTCTGACTGACCATCTGTTTGCGGATGAAATGACGATGAAAACTTGAGAGTTGTACCCATGTTGTCAAACAATCCTCTCCAAAACAAACTCATCATCCGTGGATCACGGTCACTAATGATAGACGTAGGCAAGCCATGATACTTGAAGATGTTCGCCATGAACAACTTCACCATATGATCCACTTTGATCGTCTTACGCACGGGAATGAAATGAGCCTGCTTACTGAACCTGCATATGATAGTCCAAATGCCATCATTGCCCGTTTGTGTCCGTGGAAGATCAAATATAAAATCCATGGCAATGCTCTCCCAAGGTCTATCTAGAATAGGTAAAGGCTGTAATAACCCTGGTGTCTTTTGACGGTCAAACTTTACCTTCTGACATACGATGCATTGCCTCACAAAGGCATCAACATCTCTTCTCAAGGTTGGCCAATAAAAGAAAGTCTCCACTGCTTTTACCGTGGCGTCAATACCTCTATGACCTGCATACGATGGAGCATGACTTTCAATCATAACCTTGAGGCGCAATGGCCTGGTAACACAGTCTGCCATGCATCAATAAAAACCCATCTCTAAGAGTGTAGTGCTCATGTCACTGACCCTCAGACATCTGATCATACAACTTTTCAAAGTCCTCATCATGGGCATACTGCTCTTTCATTTCATCAAGCTCATGATGATAAGCAAGTGAAACTGCAGAGACCTGTGGCTTGCATAACAAAGCATCTGCCACTACATTCTTTTTGCCTTCCACATGCACAATCTGGAAGTGAAACATAGACAAAAAGTTTGCCCAACGCATATGCTTCTCTGAAAGCTTAGTCTGCGTGGAAAATAACGCAAGATTTGATGATCTGTCTGCACAGTGAAATCAGCCCCAAGCAAGTAGTGTTTCCATGTAGAAAGAGCGTGAATTACAGCCATCTCTTTCTCATAAACCTGTAAATGCTTCTCGGCATCTTGCAATATTCTACTCTCATAAGCGATCACATGTCCCTCTTGCATGAGAACCGCACCAATGCTACTTCCGCATGCATCACACTGGACAACAAAAGCCTTTCGGAGGTCCGGTAACACCAGTATTGGATCCGAAGTAAGCTTTTCTTTGAGCTTTTTGAATGCTGTAATTTCCCGATCAGCCCATCTAAACGGAGTTACCTTATTTGTCAAGGCATGAAGAGGCAAAGCAATTTCAACAAAGTACCGTATGTAACGCCTGTAATAGGAACATAATCCTAGAAAGCTGCGTGCACGGTCCTCAAAGCTGGCCAATTAAGAATCGCTTCCACCTTTTCTGGATCCATATGGACTCCATGCTTAGACACAATATGCCCCAAGAAATGTATCTCTTGCAAAAAGAACTCACTCTTCTTGCCATTAACAACCAACCTATGGTTTCTGAGTTCTGCAAACACAATGGCCAAATGCCTTCTATGCTCTCCCTCAGTTTGTGAATGCACAATGTTGGGGTAAAGGCGTTATGCCCACCCTTATAGTGTGTACAAGCCCATAAGTTATAGTACATAGTACACTTAGTACTTTTAATGTACTAAGTGCACTATGTGTACTAGTGCAATATACATGTGTGATAGGGGAGTCACACACTCATGCCTCATGAGTTGACTTATCCCCACAACTCTCTCTCTCTCTCTCTCTCTCTCCCTTGTGCTTCTCTGTGTATGTCTCCCATGAATGAACTCTAACCCTAATTCTGGTTTTCTCCCCATCAACTGGTATCAGAGCATGTTATTTTTCTAGGGTTTTGTCGCTGCAGAGAACAGGCGCGTGCTGCATCAGAACTTGTCGCTGGTCGCCCTTTGTGCAGCGCTGGTTACTGGTCGACTGTGTGACCAGTCGCAGGCAGGTGGGTTAAGAGAGCAGCCAGCAGCGTGGACTGCCCCAGCTGCCCAGCAGCCAAGCGAGGGCTGCCCAGCAGCCAGGCGGGCTGCCCACTGGCGCTAAGCGGGTAGCTCTACAAAGCGAGTTGGGCGGACAGGCTGACGGGCGGAACAGAACGGACGCTCACTGGCGGGCGTTGAATCATTAGCGAAGAGGCGGCGTCAACACTGACACGTGGCTGTGAGTGCGCGAAGGTGACGACGGCTGCAGGGTCGGAGGCTGTGACGTCGTCACGTGTGCTAGCGAGGAGGCAAGCGAAGGCGCCAGCAACAACCAAGAGTAGCAGCAGTCCCTGGCGTCGGCAGCAGCAGCACTTCCTCGTGTGGAAACGAAGAAAGCACTTCCTCGGTATTTTGTTACAGAGCATGTAGTCGGCCAGCCCAAGCCCCCAACTACTAATCAGCAGCAGCATCATCATCCCACACAACTGTGTGGGAGAAGCCTTAACCTGCAACCTGCAAAACCTACACAGAACAGCAAGAGCATCAGCACCAAATTCATCAACCCGCCTGCAAATCAGAGTAAATCAGAAAATTACAAGGTATTCTGCTTCAATTTTTTTTTGGGATTTGCAATTGAGCAAATACAGTAATCAATTGAGCAGGTACAGGTGTCCAATTGCTCAATTTTTGAGCAAAATTGGCAAAATTGGGTGACATTGGTCACAATCAGGATCAATTTGCAGGAAATTGGTCACAATCAGGTTCAATTTGCAGGAAATTGGATGTCGAAATTTGGGGCTTTTAATGTAATTGTGCAATTAAGTACTCATACATGCTGTATGATGTGAAAAATCGCACATTTGGGCAAAATTGCAGCAAATTGCAGTGCAAATCAAAGGGCTTTTGTGCCGATTTGGTTGATTTGCATCGCATTTGATGCTGTGGATAATGTGCTGATGCCTTACAAGCACTCAATGTGCCTGTAAATCAAGGGGCTTTCATGTATTGGATGTATATGTGGCCAGGGGGAAGCATCGTGAACACTCTGGATGCCTTCATGTGCGTCAATGTACCATGTATGATCAGAAATTGATCTCAAATCAAGGGGCTTTTCAAGTTTGTATGCTTGTTGAGCTTGGCAAAGCAGCAGGCAAGACATTTATGCCTTGAATCCTCAGAAATCAGCTTGCAGTCAAGGGGCTTTTGCCCAATTTCTGTTCGGGACTGTTGTATGCAGTGTACAAGACTGTAAAAGTCTGATTTTCACTCATTTGGACAGCCAGGAGAGCATTTATTGCTAGTGTACCTGCTGGTATAGATTTGGCACAGCTCTGTGCATGTTTTGGCATGGCTGTACACTGTTTTGAGTGACCAAAAGGTTCAATTTCAGCTGCTGAAGTTGCCGGTACAGGTTTGGTACATCATTGGTGAGCACTTGGTACTGCTGTACAGTACTTTGGAAGGGCAAAAGAGCACATTTAAGGTGCTGTCCAAAATCTGCAGCAACCAGATTTTGGTATTTTCATCACATAAAGTGGGAGAAAAGTTGCATTCTTGCTTCCACAGTGGGAGATAAAGCTTGGGAGAAAAACTGTGAGCACTTTGTGTGCTTTTGGAGCAGTGTTTGCACACTTTGCAGGGAGTCAGGCATTGACAGGTTGCATTTTGCTATGGCAACCACAGGTGAGAGCTCTTCATTGCTTCACATCAAGAAGCTTGAAGGCTCGCATAATTATGATATTTGGCAAACCCAGTGCTACAATGTGTTGCTCCAGAAAAAGCAGCACAAGCCTATCAAAGAAAGGGGTGTGATGCCCGCTTCTCTTACTGCTGAAGAGTGGGAAGATATGGATGAGCTGGCAAGATCTACTATCATGTTGTCTGTGTCAGACTCATTACTTTTCAGCATTCGTGAAGAGAAGACAGCTTGGGGAATGTGGCAGAGATTGCAGGACTTGTATGCCCAACAAAGTGCCTCAAGCAAAGTGTATTGGTTGAAGAAACTCATAGGTCTTCAGATGAAGGAAGGGGCGTCTATGACAGCCCATCTCAATGAGTTTAATGGTATTGTCAGCCAAGTCATTAATCAAAAGTTGGCAATGGACGATGAGTTCAAAGCCACTTTTTTGTTATGCACTTTGCCAGAGAGTTGGGACACATTTAGGACAGCCACTAGCAATTCGAATGCTATGCTGTCATATGCAGATGTTGAGGGTGTTCTTCTTCAAGAAGAGATGAACAGGAAGAACAACTCTGTTGGAAAGTCCAATGCAATGAATGCACGTGGGAGATCCCAGCAAAGGGGAAAAAGCCAAGAAAGGGGAAGGAGCAAGTCTCGCTCCAAAAAGGATTTGGAATGCCATTATTGTGGCAAGAAGGGACACATTAAAAAGCAATGCTACAAATGGAAAAATGATCAAAAAGAAAAGGGAAAAGGCAAAGACAAAGACAAGGATGAAGCCAAAGATGAAGCCAAAGATGTAAAGCCAAAGGGCAAAAGTGGAGTCAAGATTGAAGAAATCAATGTGTCACATGCAGGTGGCAGTGAGGATGAGGTCCTATTTACTTCTTCACTTGATGCCCATTCACTTCTTACAGGTGGTCATGGTATGCACTCATGGATCATTGATTCACGTGCCTCCTTTCATGTCACAGGTTGCAGAGACTTGTTTGTCAGGTACACTGCTGGCAATGAAGGAGTGGTTTATTTGGGTGATAACCATGCATGCAAGATTCTTGGCAGAGGTGATGTGAGGCTTGTGTTTTCAGATGGCTCACAGCTTATGCTCCATGATGTCAGGCATGTGCCTGAGATCAAGAAGAATCTGCTTTCTACTGGACAGCTTGATGATGCTGATTATGTTACCACATTTGGTAGTGGAAAGTGGAAGATTAGTAAGGGCTCACTGGTTGTTGCCAGAGGCTCTAAGGTGGACACTCTTTATTTCATGCATGCAGGTGTTTGTCACCATGCTAATGTAAATGCAACCGAGCTGCCGGAAATCTCTATGTGGCATAGCCGGTTGGGACACATGAGTGTCAAAGGAATGGAGCAATTGTCTCGTTTGGGTTACTTGCCTTCTCTAAAGTTTTCAAGTTTTCAGTTTTGTGAGCATTGTATATATGGTAGGCAACTACAGTGCCCCCACAAGAAAGCTCTTGGACAGAAAGATGCTCAGTTAGAGCTTGTGCATACAGATGTATGTGAGATGCCTCAGCTTTCTTTGGGAGGGGCAAAATATTTTGTGTCTTTTATTGATGATGCCACACGCAAGGTGTGGGTTTATCCTCTTCGTTTGAAGAGTGATACATTCTCAGTGTTTCAGAAGTTTGTTGCTCTTGTTGAGAATCAAACTGGCAAAACACTGAAGGCTTTGCGTTCCGACAATGGTGGAGAGTATACGTCCAAACAGTTTCAGGACTTTTGTGATGCTAAAGGCATCAAGAGGGAGCTCTCTACTCCTTATGATCCTCCACAAAACGGGACAGCAGAGAGGATGAACAGGACCATACAGGAGAAGGTCCGTTCTATGTTGTCACATGCTGCATTACCTCATGGTTTTTGGGCTGAAGCTGTTATGACAGCCGTTCACCTTATAAATAGGTCACCTAACACGAGGCTTGGTGGGAAAGTGCCAGAAGAAGTATGGACAGGGAAGCCTCCGTCATACAAGCACTTGAGAGTGTTTGGTTGCGTTGCGTACGTGCACATACGCAGGGAAATGCGCACCAAACTTGATCCTAAGTCTCACAAATGCATATTCCTAGGATATGGTGACAGAGGTGAAATGGGGTATAGACTTTGGGATCCCATGAATAGAAAGATCATACGCAGCAATGATGTCATTTTTGATGAAACATGCATGTATAAGGAGCCTGCAAGGCAACAGGAGCCTGGCAGAGTCATCTTTGATGATGATGGACATCATGGACAACAACAAAGGGCTGTAAATCAGCCATTACAGCAGGAAAACCAGCCCTTAAATGGTGCTGAAAATGGTCCAAATGGACAGCCAGAGATGGCAGAAGATATCCCTATGGATATACCACAGTTGGAGGAGATACCGGGCATGATTTTTCAGCCTTATGGCATGGAACAGGAGCCACCAATGGGTGATATGCAGGCTGGACAGCAACCTGCAAATGATGGTCATTGGGTACGGAGGTCCACTAGACCCTCCAGAGCCCCTGACAGGTTTGTTCCAGGGGTTGACTATTTGATGCTTACTGACTGTGGGGAGCCCTCATGTTACAAAGAGGCTTTACAGAGGGCAGACAAAGCTCTATGGGAGTGTGCCATGAAGTCAGAGATGGATTCTCTGCATAAAAATGGAACTTGGATGTTGGTGCCTTTGCCTGCAGGCAAGAAGGTTTTGCCATGCAAGTGGGTTTACAGGCTCAAAGTTGCACCAGATGCAAAGCCAAGATACAAAGCCAGGTTAGTGGCTAAGGGCTTTAAGCAGGAATATGGTGTGGACTTTGATGAGATCTTCTCTCCAGTGGTCAAAATGACCACACTTAGAGCTGTGTTGGCTTTGGTTGCGCATGATGATCTGGACTTGATTCAGATGGATGTGAAGACTGCTTTTCTTCACGGTGATCTCCATGAGGAGATATATATGCAACAGCCAGAGGGTTATGCAATAAGTGGGAAGGAAAAGCTTGTATGCAAGCTGAAAAAGAGTCTTTATGGGCTCAAACAGGCACCAAGAGAATGGTATCATAAATTTGATACATTCATGAAATCACAGAAATTCAGGAGAAGTGACATAGATCACTGCTTGTACACCAAGAAAGCTTTGGATGGCAGTCTATTGATCCTCATCTTGTATGTTGATGATATGTTGATTGCCGGGAAATCTCGTAAAGAGATGGATGCCTTGAAGCAGAGGCTGCATCAAACCTTTGATATGAAGGATTTGGGTGATGCAAATCACATCTTGGGTATGCGGATACTTCGGGACAGAAATCAGCATGTGTTGTATTTGTCTCAGAAGGAATACATTGGCAAAGTCTTGCAGAGGTTCAATATGGACGGGGGGAAGAAGACTAGTACTCCTTTGCCTCCATATGTGAAACTCAGTGCTATGGACAGCCCACAGTCAGATAGAGACAGGGCTGATATGGCCAAGATTCCGTATGCTTCAGCTTGTGGCAGTCTCATGTATGCCATGGTTGCTACTAGGCCGGACATTGCATTTGCAGTGGGAGTGGTTTCTAGATACATGGCCAACCCTGGCAAGAAGCATTGGGAAGCAGTGAAAGGTGTCATGAGATACCTGAAGGGCACACAGGATTTGTGCATTTGCTTTGGCAAACAGGATGCATTAGTGCATGGTTACACGGATTCGGATTATGCCGGTCATCCAGATAACCGGAAGTCTACTACCGGTTATGTGTTTACATTCACAGGAGGTGCTGTGTCATGGATATCCAGGATGCAGAAGTGCACAGCCTTATCTACTACAGAGGCCGAGTATATTGCAGCCACAGAGGCTTGCAAGGAGGCATTATGGCTATCTCGGTTAGTGGTTGATTTGGGTTATACAGGGGATATTCCATTGTTGCATTGTGACAGTCAGAGTGCCATCCAGTTGGCAAAGAACCCTGTTTTTCATGCAAAAACAAAGCATGTGGATGTGAAGTATCACTTCATCAGAGAGGTGATAGAGAACAAGCAAATTCAGCTTGTTAAGATTCATACGGATGACAACCCGGCTGATCTGTTGACGAAGAGTTTGCCTTCGGAGCGGTTTGCTCATTGCAGACACTTGATGGGCATTGGATGAGGCCAGTTTCAGTCTTCATATGGCCTTGTATATTATCATGTACATGCTGATTTTTCTTTTCCTTTACTTAAGGGCACTTTGCCTTTAAGTGGGAGGTTGTTGGGGTAAAGGCGTTATGCCCACCCTTATAGTGTGTACAAGCCCATAAGTTATAGTACATAGTACACTTAGTACTTTTAATGTACTAAGTGCACTATGTGTACTAGTGCAATATACATGTGTGATAGGGGAGTCACACACTCATGCCTCATGAGTTGACTTATCCCCACAACTCTCTCTCTCTTTCTCTCCCTTGTGCTTCTCTGTGTATGTCTCCCATGAATGAACTCTAACCCTAATTCTGGTTTTCTCCCCATCACACAATCATATCATCAAAGAATGTGCCCACAAACTCTCTATGAGGCTTGAAAATCCTATCCATCATCCTAATAAATGTGGCAAGTGCATTTGTCAAACCAAAGGGCATAACCAAGAACTCATACAATCCAAACGTGGTTCGGAATGCTGTCTTATGCACATCCTCGGGTCTAATTCGTATCTGATGATACCCACTTTTCAAGTCAATACGACTAAAGACTGTGGAGCCCTGTAAGCGATCCAAAATGTCATTGATCCTCGGTATGGGGAATCGATTCTTGATGGTATTCTTGTTCAGCGCCCTGTAATCAATACACATGCGCCAAGAACCATCCTTCTTTTGCACCAAGAGTACAGGTGAGCAAAAGGGTGATGAGCTCGGCTGTATCAACCCTTTATTCAAAAGCTCCTGCACCTGACTCATAATCTCTTCTTGTTGGGTTGCACTAACACGGTACGACGGTCTATTCGGTGGAGTACTACCAGGAATTAGATCAATGGCATGATCTTCAGTACAGTAAAAACATTTTCGAGCATCTCTCAAAGCCTGTCTTTCCGCCTGTACTAGATCTGTCCAGCATCGCCCGTTTCTGTCCTGTCCGTACAGCTGTCTGTACAGTTGTACCTGCAACAGAATCTGCAGAGCAGCAGTTCTGTACCTGTGCGCAGCCTGTTCCAGCAGAGGTACTCGCAGCAACACCCGTGCGTAGCCTGTACCAGAGGGTGTACTTGCAGTAGCCTGTCCATACAGAGCTGTACGGCTGGTTTGCACAGAAAATCTGCAGCCCAAAAATCTGCAGCAGCCGACTTGCTCTCTTACTTTTCCATGCTTCCCCACAACACGTTTGCTCCACGATTTCCAAAAAGAAGAGAGAGAGAGAGAAGAGAGAGAGGCATGCACTCCAAAAGTGGAGTTGCCCCCTCCCCATAATAATCTTAGGGCCCCAACTTTAATTGTTATTAAAGTTCCCTAGGGGCAACCTTCAATAAAACATTAAAAGTTTAATGTTCTAGTTCCCCCCTTCACACCTAGGGATGTCCACACATCATTAACTCTGTCCGGGCACCCCCCATGTGAATCATTCAATATTTTGACTCAGCAACCACCATGCCCACACTTGTGCTGTTCCATTTTCACAGGGCCATGACACAAAGCACTGTAGGTAACACTGTAGCTCACATAAAAGCGAAGCTCTGCATTAGGACGCCGTAATTAGCAGTGCTTTGAATTACTACAGTTGCATTTTAAGTACCCCTCCGCGCTTACTTATTATAATCCTTATTAGCTCAGTGTTCCTGTTCTTGTATTCGCTAATCTATGTTGCAGATAGCTAGGGGGAGGTGCTGATAGAGAAGGGGGCAAGGCAATGCAAAGAAACAAGCAACAGATTCTAGTGCTTGCTTGCAAAGCGAGAGAAATTAGTAGGCCGCTTCCACGAGCACAGCTCTAACCCACTGTAAATATCTTGTCTTCTTGTACCATCCATGATCAAATATTTATAGATCAGTCATGCCCCTTGCTGCATCTCTCTATAAACAAATCCTCCACTTTCTCCACATTTTTAATAACATCGATCCTGGCTCGCTCTACCTGCGAGCAATTTTGGTTACATGGGTGGTTTCTAATCATGAGTACATCATCCAAAAGCTAACATGTGCTATGTGCTATAGAGCCCTTGTGCTGGTGAATCTCAGTAAATCAAGAAGTTATGTACTATCTATAATCTCAAGTGCTATAAAGCTCATATACTAGTCAACCCTAACATGCTATTACCATCGGTCCTCCATTTTCTTAGGTACCCCTCCCACGGGCAGGGGTAATCCGTCACAACACCGGTAGCCTGAAATAATCAGAATGCTTCCACTTCTTTATTTTTGGAGGGGGGATAGCGGAAAAGGGCTTTCTGATACTGCACCTCATCGACAACAACCATACTACAGGACTTGAGAGCAATCTTCTTTTCCAGAGGTGTTCCTTCTTCCCCATAGCCACATCCACTCACATCCAACTGAATGTTAGGAACACAATTTCATCAAATAAGCGAGTACCGTTCTTACGCAAATACGCTTCAATGCCTCCATCATCATGCGCAAGAGTTTTTGACATTTTCCCTTTGTGGGAAAAGGGGTCATGTCCCTTTGTTTTTCCCTAATGGTGTACAACATCATGAGCTTTTGTAAAGAAGGCCCTGCATACCTAGCTAGGAACGATGACCCCCACAAAGTGGGGATTATAGTGGGATATTGGGTGTGTTCTTGTTGTGATGTATGGCTTTCATTATTTCACCTTCTGATCATCTATGTGGAGGAAGAGAAGGCAGGCAAGCTTTGAGGGCAATGTACATAACCAAAAGCACCTAGCCCAATTTTATGGCCACGTATGGTTGGACCTATGAAGTTTCCTTGAGAATGTTTGATACAAGTGATATCAGCAGTGAGCACACCATGTCATAGTTATCAATACATTTGATCATTTTCAATACAAATAACCAATTACTGCAATGTCACTCCTTCAAATCTACACAGGATATGCAAAAAAACAGGCTCATATAAGAGTATGGTTTACAAGCATCGGAACATAGTTGTAGACATTTGCGTTGTCCAATCCTATGTATATGGATATTAAGTCACTATGTATATGAGATGTGATAGCGAATGGAGTGGGTAAGTCATTTGTTCCTATGATGCTCACCTTTGGTTCAATTCCCATGGTTACACCCCGCGCATAGAGTGGTCGTGTATGAGATTTCATAGGTTTCTCATCCTTCCCCACAAAAATCAAAAGGAGTATGGTTATGTCAGCAAAGGATCAGCATGCATCTCTAGCATAAGTTAAGACAAACAAAATCAATCTCTCTCCCTCGAGCAGAACAATCAAACAATACTTGCAAATGTTCAGTTCCTTTAATCCTTTAAGGCACTTGATATAATATCAAAAGTTGGTAGCATCTCCAGGCCATATTACCCATACATTAAACTGAAGCTCATGTAAACAAAATTTGGGCTTCTATGATAGCACCAAACTATATCTAGACAAAATTTGGGCTTCTATGATAGCACCATAATGTATACATATCCACGGAGCAAACACAAGGATTACCCCAGAACCCTATCTAAACAAAAGTTGGGCTTCTAGAGAGCACCATACTTGTATAATCATCCGCTAGAGCAGTTAGGTTTACGCCAAAATGTGCAATGCCATACACAAAGGTCCACTCCACGAGCGACATGAATCCACTTCTCCCAATGTATCTCTTAAAATACTGCAGATTAGTCACAATACCATCTTTTACTTTCTAGTGCAACAATAAACGTATTGAAAATTCGTAACACAAAATCATAAAATTACCTTACTGTTCTGCATATTGAACCCATTGTTGGGCTCCATAATCGTAAACAAACAAGACTCCCGTCTGCCTATCCATATAGTAGTGGCCATCAGGAGACATCCAAAACTGAGGTTGCTCTGAGACAATCCACCCGGCGGGCTTCCTGACCTCCATGTCACACATTTGCTTCAATTTGTTGGCCATGCACTCTACAAGAGGCCTAAGAGGTTGTAGATCTCCGAGATCCTCGAGGTGCTCAAGAATGTCATTTAGCATGCCTTGCAGGATAGTCAAATGGTCATGAGTCAAGGATTCATTGAGCTGAAATAATTGTCATTACTGAGGGAGCTGCTGGCAACATTCTGCTGTCCAGGCTTAACATATGCTCAAACATATGGATCCCGTTGTTTCTGTGCAGCAAAAATATAGATATGTAACATCCAACCATATCTCCGAGCTGCATTTCCCCAACATTAAAGTTGATCAGACCAAGAATAATTCGCTCAGTTGGCTCCATCAGCAAGGGCTTCACAAGGAACTCTGCTGTGTCATGCAAGACATCTGATTTTATGACAGGATAATTGTGCCTGTCTCTTGAGGGAGCCGGAACTCTGCTACCAAATTTCGAGTACCAAATGGCCTCTAGTGGGACCTGCGGGTTATGTTCAGTTTGGTTATACACAAACCACCAAAGGCAAGCATACGTGAGATCTTGTAGAGTTTGGTGGGGCCATGGGCCCTGGGCACTCACAAGAGCCTCAACTTGAGTGCGAGAGAGAGGGGTTTCCTACAAGGCAGCCTGGTGTTATGTGCATCAGAGATGCCATGGACATTTCCAGGGCTAGATATAGAAGAGGCAAGCAGATAAAGACTAAGAACCCATAGAAGATGGACATGGAGCAGAACTTGGAGCAAAGCATGGATCAGAAGGCTGTCGGCTGCATGGAGGCTGACATCAGCATTACCAAAGGGCTGTCGGCTGCAGGACAGAGGGTGCTGGCAGCAGGTGCATCCAAGAGACCCAGTCGGCTGCATTTAATTGATTTTATGACTTAACAACTGGCCGACCAGCAGTCGGCCAGTTCCCCACAAGCTCCAAGGCCTACCATAGGGGACAGATTTTAGGGTTAACAACCTTTTTATGAAGGCAGCCCATGGCTGCAAAGATATGTACCTTTTTGTACCATAGTATATACTGAATTTCCAGCACTTCTCACTCTCTCTCTCTACTCTCTCTCTACCTGCGTTTTTGCATCATGGTGCGTTTTTGCATCAGAAGGTCTTCAAGAGTGTTTAGGGCTGAAAGAAGACTACCCAGAGCTTCCGCGTGTTACATTGGTATCAGAGCATCAGGCTCAGCCAAGCTAAACGCTGATTCAGTCCCATATGATGGTGTACAGGTCCAAGGTACAGGAAAGTACACGGATTCGAAGCCCAAGGCGAGGAGCACAGAAGCGGGAAGAACTCCCAGGAGGTTTGTTGGTGGTGTTCCACAGTGCCAGATGGGGATGGCAGTTCCGTGAGCCAGATGGGTTCTAAGGGAACGGTCCCAAGGGAGGTTGATCCTCCAAGGGTGATGTGAGAGTGCCAGACTCAGTTCCAGGAACGAAGACCAAGACGGTGTTCAGAGTCAGGGCAAGAATGGATTGTGGACTAGAGGAAGACCAGATGCATAGATCTTCATCAGAGACAGAGTGGTTTGGAGAAACAGACCGGATTTTCAGAGAAAAAGGTTTGCCAGGGATGGATGATGACAGAGGGACTTCGGGACAGGATTGGGATGATGACAGTCATCCAAGAGCAGGTTGGATTCCCGTCATCAAGTTTAGCAGAGGGGGATGTCATGTGCATCACAGATGCCATGGACATTTCCAGGGCTAGATCCAGAAGAGGCAAGCAGATAAAGACTAAGAACCCATAGAAGATGGACATGGAGCAGGACTTGGAGCAAAGCATGGATCAGAAGGCTGTCGGCTGCATGGAGGCTGACATCAGCATTACCAAAGGGCTGTCGGCTGCAGGACAGAGGGTGCTGGCAGCAGGCGCATCCAAGAGACCCAGTCGGCTGCATTTAATTGATTTTATGAATCAATAACTGGCTGACCAGCAGTCGGCCAGTTTCCCACATACTCCAAGGCCTATATAAAGGCACCCTTGCTCTTTGTTTTAGGCATTCTCTCCCACTAGGGGATTGGATCATTAGAGGTCCCATAGGGGACAGATTTTAGGGTTAACAACCTTTTTATGAAGGCAGCCCATGGCTGCAAAGATATGTACCTTTTTGTACCATAGTATATACTGAATTTCCAGCACTTCTCACTCTCTCTCTCTACTCTCTCTCTACCTGCGTTTTTGCATCATGGTGCGTTTTTGCATCAGAAGGTCTTCAAGAGTGTTTAGGGCTGAAAGAAGACTACCCAGAGCTTCCGCGTGTTACACCTGGACAACCTGGGAAAGAGCTCGATCGAAGGTTCTGAGGAGTGCATGTAACATATTGGTGATGGCGAGGCTACGCGATGACAATAGTGGTGCATAAAGCTCTATGCTATGGGCTTCAAGGATACGCAGGCGGGACTCTAAGCCAGAAATATGGTTGGAAAGCCTAGTGTTTTCTGTGGAAATATGGTTGGAAAGCCTCGTGTTTTCTGTGGAAACACGAGTGATCAGCCAACTGAGAGTGTCTTTGAGTGATTGTACATCCTCCTCAAAACCTTTTATGGCGGGACACATGGGCGAAGTGGCAAAAAGCAGCACAGAATTCCCTTGCTGGTGCTCAGGAGTTGAGGAGGTAACCGGAGAAAGAGAACAGGGAGATGAGGGAGATGCCATGGTTGCTGCTTTACAAGAAGACGTTACAAGAAGAGGTTAATACTAACTATTGTATTACAAGAAGACGTTAGCCTGGTGTTATTAATCTTTTAAGCATAAGAAGAAATTAGGTTGGTGTCACACACACCGGCCGCAACGTTGATGAGCACCTGCTGGGTGGTTGGTTTGTGTGGGCGGGCAGCCTTGTGTGCCACATAAGGCACCCGGCCAGCAGAGCAGACAATGCCTGCCTCTTTGTGAATTGCCAAGAATAAAGCTGGCCGGCCATGTTTGCTTAAGTATTGGGCTTGCCTTTTTTTCATGGGCGGGCACCCTTGTGTGACACCCACAGGGGTGGGTGCCATTTTCTATTGGTGGGAACTTTCTTTTTCCCTTGTGTGACACCAGCCTTAATTACAAACCCGAACGCCCACAAAGGGGTTCCAAATATTAGCCATGTATTGGTCGGAGGGAGCCGGCATCCTCTTAAGAACACAAAGCATATTTTGCGAGGTGAGAATTACGAAGCCTTCTCATTTAACCAGGGATCAGCGTAGACGCCTTGCTCTGTGGAGCCGCTCATTCAAAGTCTGTGTGGGGGAACTGTATTGTTGCAATGTTGCGGATGCATTGTTGTGGTGCATATTGCCTCATGAGCATTAGTCCGTGTTGCGGGAGGCTCATGCGGGGTTGCTGGCGGGCATTTTTCTGGTAAAATCACCGCAAAGAAAGTTTTGCAAAGTGGGTTATGGTGGCCTTCTATTCATGCGGATGCACAATGGTTCGTGCGTCAATGTGATGCTTGTCAGCTCATGGGACAAGCGGGATCGTATGCCTCTACATCAGATTCTTCCTTTTGGAACCATTTCAGAAGTGGGGTTTGGATTTCATAGGCCCATAGGGAAATTCTACTATATGTAGGAAGTTCAACTATCTTTCTTAATAGCGTGCATAGAAAGCTCTAAGCAGTAATCAGTACATTCTTTACTGTACGAAGTGGGTAGAAGCATGGGCTTTGCGGGATAATACAACACTTTCAGTGGCCACGTACCTGTTTAAGGATGTTTTTACTAGGTCTAAAAAAATTCTATGAAAGAAGAACCAAAATCCGAGGGTAACAAGGGGAAGATCTAGATGCACGCATGCACTCTTTGAGTCTACCTTAAGTGGCAAGGCATCGGCAGAGTACCCTGTTGGTCAGTTCACAGATTATGATGTGCTTCGCTTGTCGTTTTTGTGCCGGTTTCGCATGGAGAAGATAGTAACGGCTACGGGTCCTTAAGTAAGCTAAGCGCACAGTGGAGGATTATGCGGCAAAATTTTAAGTGCTGTTGCAGTGAGTGCCGTTGGCGCAGTGCCCATCCTAGGAGGTCTTGAATGATTATTTTTTTAAAGGATTAGCGAAGGATTTGCGCACGGCCCTAGCCCACTGGAATACACCGCTGGCGGATGTCATTGCGCAGTCTATCTTGGCAAGGGAGTCACTGGAAGATGATGATGCGAGATGAATTCCCGGATGCTTCACTGTGTGCGGTTACTTCAAATACGGAGGAAGTTTTGCATGAAGAGGACATAGCGACTCTTCCGAGCATTCCTTGGTCCTGGTATGAGGAAATGTTTTCCTTCATTTCTAGTGCGAGAGATGCCTTCTCATTTAACCAGGGGTGAGCGTAGATGCCTTGCTCTGCGGAGCCGCTCATTCGAAGTCTATGTGGGGGAACTGTATTATTGCAATGTCGCAGATGCATTGTTGCAGTAGGAGCCGTGTTGCGGGAGGCTCATTGTTGCGGGGTTGCTGGTGGGAATTTTTTATAAAATCACCGCAAAGAAAGTTTTGCTATGGTGGCCTTCTGTTCATGCGGATGCATAGTGGTTCGTGCGTCAATGTGATGCTTGTCAGCGCATTGGACAAGCTTCACAACCGGATCGTATATATATATATATATATATATATGTATATCTATATGTTAAAATATTAGATATTATTGTCAGAATATGCAGCGGAGATGATGACCAAATCTGGGAACACAAGAGCAAAAACGCAGGCAGAAAAAACAGCACAAAAAGAGAGAGATGTAGGCGTGTAACTCTGCTCTATATACACAAGAAGATCCCGAATATGATACAAATAAGGTATGGGGCTGAGGACCTATATATACTCCCCTAGAGGGCAGTCGGCCAGCATAAGAGAAGCCCACGACTGATAAAAAAGGTCCACGACTGCATAAATGCAGTCGGCCAGCTATCTGGTGCCAAAACCTGACCAAAACCAGTCGGCCAGCAGCAAGAGTGCCCACGACTGATAAACATCCAGTCGGCCAGCACTGTACTGCTCTTGGCACCCTCTGGCAGCCCTCCCAAGCCTCAGAAAAATGGGAAAAAATAGGGGAAAAATATGGAGAGTGGGGAAAAATGATAAAACACCTCATAAGGGCGGGCACACCCACAACAAAGGCCCTGGTGTATAAATCTAGACAGGAGATGACTTCTAACACCCCCTCTCAGCTCCTGGCTGTGTGACCAACCACTGGGAGCTGGGGTGCCGCCTGAGCAAATCCTGAGAGCGACTTCGTGAAGAGGTCCATCGTACTATCCTCCGTCGAACAGAACTCCAGCAAGATGTCATCAGCAACAATCTGTTCACGAACAAAGTGCCTCTGGATGACCATGGGTTCCTCCAGTGGAAGCCCAAACCTGCAATGTAACCTCCTCCTGCTCCGTAAAACTGCTCCTGGGCCATAAGTAGATCCCCTCGTGTCCGAATCTCCTCCCCAAACCGAGTCACTCCAACCGCGGAGTCGGACTCCATCCAACAATCCCCCTCCTGTGTAAAAGAGTCCATGATCCTTCGCATGCCGCAGAAACCACAGGAAACGTAATCCTGCCTCACAAAGAGACATTTGCAACCAAGAGCTCAACCGCCTCATCAGGAAGCTCCCGTCCAATCCGGTGTCCATCAACCAGATCAATGAACCATACAGCTTCTGAGTCATAGAGACATCACACTGCTCACAAGGATCAACACCTGTTACGGTGCACAAGCAAGTCCTGGAAACCTTCTGAAGACCACGCAAGGCCTTCTGAAACCTGTCACCCACCCCCTCTGAATCCGGAACCACAAAGCCTGGAGAAACCACCTCCTTCTGCAAGTAATCACCTGTCACCTGCCTAGCCTTCCGAAAGGTTCCCGTGGAAAGAACATCCTCAACTACTGGAAGTTCTATGTCCCGAACACTACGAGACATCAGAGCATAAGTGACCTGTTCAGCTTCCTCTGACTCACGAACACAAGAACTACCAACCTCAGTACTGGAAAGTTCCTGCCAACTGCTGCCATCTACTGGTAAGCTATCCACCACCTGGTCTCGGAAAGCCTGTACCTGCAGCGTATCCACACCTGAGTAGCTATTACCACACTGCCACTCATCACAATCTTGAGGACCTGGGAGAGAGAGTGCTGAAAGCCTGTAGACTCCATTCTCCACTCCACCTTCCCAAACCACTTGGCCTGTTGCTTTGTCCCGGAGAGCAACAAAATGCTCATCAAACTCCACCCGTACGCCAGTCTTGCAAACCTGATGCACTGACAACAGATGAAAACCAAGTGCCGGAACATACAACACCTGGGAGGAATGCTTCCCCCCTCTGCCATCGGGAACTATCTCCATCCTGCCCTCACTGTGAACTGGGATAGTGGACGTATCCCCAGTAAGAATATGACCAGAAACCATGCAGAGATCCTGTAAACCGGAACGGGAAGGAGTCATGTGCCTGGAAGCACCACTATCGAGAATCCACTCCCGAGTATCCATTGCGGAGAGTCCTCCAATCTCCTCCCTGCCTGAAGCATCGGTGTCCATCACCTCCAGGTGCACAAAAGCCGGAGTCTTCATGATTGCTGAGGAGTCTTCACCCTTCTCGGTCTTCCGCTTGGGACACTGCCTCCAGTAGTGGCCTTTCTCGCCACAATCATTACAGGTCCTCTCTGCCTTCAGTTTCTCGCGGTCAGCGTCGGACATCTTCTCAGAAGACTTCTCCGATGAAGCCTTCCCCTTACCCGAGTTACGGCCTTTCGACCGTTGGCCAGTAAAGGCCTCCGAACCTCCACCCTGAGGAGGGTTCGTAAATCGTTCCTCCTGGTCCAAGACCATGGGCACAAGCTCCTCCCACGTGATGGTGCTGAGCCTGCCACTGGTAATCAACGACGAGTAGAATGCTGAGTACGAAGAGGGCAAATGTGACAGCAACGTTATGGCCATGTCCTCTGACGATATCTCCTTCCCAGCCTGGAGAACTTCCTGCTGAAGAGCCTGCAGCTTGTTAATATGCTCCCGCATCGTCGACGACTTTGCAGGGCTCATAACCCGCATCTGTACTTCCAAGGAAATCCTCCTCATGGGCGATACCCTGTTGTAAAGTGAGGCCAAATGCTGCCAAATACCTCTGGCCAGCGTCATGTGCTTTACATGATTGATTACCTGTGGTGTGCAGTTGAGGAAAATAAACGAACGGACCCTGGCGTTGACGCGATCCCACATCTGCGTCTGGGCCTCCCGGTCCTTCCGGGTTGACGGTAACTCCCCTTCCTCTACTTCCGGCCGTGGAACACCAACAACGACGAAATCGGCGAGATCGTAGGACTCCAGAACGGATTCCATCATCACCTTCCATATGCCGTAGTTGCTCCCGTCCAACTGACGGTCCACCGGAAACGTGGGGAGTGTCGGGATCTTCACATGTCTCTCGGCCATCTCATACAGATCTGCCATAGCGGGGATGTACTCTGAAAAGGGTGGGTGGGTGGGAACAAAGAAGAACTGATACCTGCAAGTGGCTGTCCAGCAAATCAGCCCGCCTTCCTCTTGCTTCTCCTCTTCCCGATCAGCCCAAAACAGTCCACCAATCAGCCACAAAACAGTCCCCCTCTTGCTCACACAAATCCCAAGACCTATCTAGAGCCTAGGGCTCTGATACCATGTCAGAATATGCAGCGGAGATGATGACCAAATCTGGGAACACGAGCAAAAACGCAGGCAGAAAAAACAGCACAAAAAGAGAGAGATGTAGGCGTGTAACTCTGCTCTATATACACAAGAAGATCCCGAATATGATACAAATAAGGTATGGGGGCTGAGGACCTATATATACTCCCCTAGAGGGCAGTCGGCCAGCATAAGAGAAGCCCACGACTGATAAAAAAGGTCCACGACTGCATAAATGCAGTCGGCCAGCTATCTGGTGCCAAAACCTGACCAAAACCAGTCGGCCAGCAGCAAGAGTGCCCACGACTGATAAACATCCAGTCGGCCAGCACTGTACTGCTCTTGGCACCCTCTGGCAGCCCTCCCAAGCCTCAGAAAAATGGGAAAAAATAGGGGAAAAATACGGAGAGTGGGGAAAAATGATAAAACACCTCATAAGGGCGGGCACACCCACAACAAAGGCCCTGGTGTATAAATCTAGACAGGAGATGACTTCTAACAATTATATCTATATGTTAAAATATTAGATATATAATATCTAATATTTTAACATATAGATATACATATATATATATATATACGATCCGGTTGTGAAGCTTGTCCAATGCGTTGACAAGCATCACATTGACGCACGAACCACTATGCATCCGCATGAACAGAAGGCCACCATAGCAAAACTTTCTTTGCGGTGATTTTATAAAAAATTCCCACCAGCAACCCCGCAACAATGAGCCTCCCGCAACACGGCTCCTACTGCAACAATGCATCTGCGACATTGCAATAATACAGTTCCCCCACATAGACTTCGAATGAGCGGCTCCGCAGAGCAAGGCATCTACGCTCACCCCTGGTTAAATGAGAAGGCATCTCTCGCACTAGAAATGAAGGAAAACATTTCCTCATACCAGGACCAAGGAATGCTCGGAAGAGTCGCTATGTCCTCTTCATGCAAAACTTCCTCCGTATTTGAAGTAACCGCAAACAGTGAAGCATCCGGGAATTCATCTCGCATCATCATCTTCCAGTGACTCCCTTGCCAAGATAGACTGCGCAATGACATCCGCCAGCGGTGTATTCCAGTGGGCTAGGGCCGTGCGCAAATCCTTCGCTAATCCTTTAAAAAAATAATCATTCAAGACCTCCTAGGATGGGCACTGCGCCAACGGCACTCACTGCAACAGCACTCAAAATTTTGCCGCATAATCCTCCACTGTGCGCTTAGCTTGCTTAAGGACCCGTAGCCGTTACTATCTTCTCCATGCGAAACCGGCACAAAAACGACAAGCGAAGCACATCATAATCTGTGAACTGACCAACAGGGTACTCTGCCGATGCCTTGCCACTTAAGGAAGACTCAAAGAGTGCATGCGTGCATCTAGATCTTCCCCTTGTTTCCCTCGGATTTTGGTTCTTCTTTCATAGAATTTTTTTAGACCTAGTAAAAACATCCTTAAACAGGCACGTGGCCACTGAAAGTGTTGTATTATCCCGCAAAGCCCATGCTTCTACCCACTTCGTACAGTAAAGAATGTACTGATTACTGCTTAGAGATGTTGCTGGTTTGATTGGGCCTATGAAATCCAAACCCCACTTCTGAAATGGTTCCAAAAGGAAGAATCTGATGTAGAGGCATACGATCCCGCTTGTCCCATGAGCTGACAAGCATCACATTGACGCACGAACCATTGTGCATCCGCATGAATAGAAGGCCACCATAACCCACTTTGCAAAACTTTCTTTGCGGTGATTTTACCAGAAAAATGCCCGCCAGCAACCCCGCATGAGCCTCCCGCAACACGGACTAATGCTCATGAGGCAATATGCACCACAACAATGCATCCGCAACATTGCAACAATACAGTTCCCCCACACAGACTTTGAATGAGCGGCTCCACAGAGCAAGGCGTCTACGCTGATCCCTGGTTAAATGAGAAGGCTTCGTAATTCTCACCTCGCAAAATATGCTTTGTGTTCTTAAGAGGATGCCGGCTCCCTCCGACCAATACATGGCTAATATTTGGAACCCCTTTGTGGGCGTTCGGGTTTGTAATTAAGGCTGGTGTCACACAAGGGAAAAAGAAAGTGCCCACCAATAGAAAATGGCACCCACCCCTGTGGGTGTCACACAAGGGTGCCCGCCCATGAAAAAAAGGCAAGCCCAATACTTAAGCAAACATGGCCGGCCAGCTTTATTCTTGGCAATTCACAAAGAGGCAGGCATTGTCTGCTCTGCTGGCCGGGTGCCTTATGTGGCACACAAGGCTGCCCGCCCACACAAACCAACCACCCAGCAGGTGCTCATCAACGTGGCGGCTGGTGTGTGTGACACCAACCTAATTTCTTCTTATGCTTAAAAGATTAATAACACCAAGCTAACGTCTTCTTGTAATACAATAGTTAGTATTAACCTCTTCTTGTAACGTCTTCTTGTAAAGCAGCAACCATGGCATCTCCCTCATCTCCCTGTTCTCTTTCTCCGGTTACCTCCTCAACTCCTGAGCACCAGCAAGGGAATTCTGTGCTGCTTTTTGCCACTTCGCCCATGTGTCCCGCCATAAAAGGTTTTGAGGAGGATGTACAATCACTCAAAGACACTCTCAGTTGGCTGATCACTCGTGTTTCCACAGAAAACACGAGGCTTTCCAACCATATTTCCACAGAAAACACTAGGCTTTCCAACCATATTTCTGGCTTAGAGTCCCGCCTGCGTATCCTTGAAGCCCATAGCATAGAGCTTTATGCACCACTATTGTCATCGCGTAGCCTCGCCATCACCAATATGTTACATGCACTCCTCAGAACCTTCGATCGAGCTCTTTCCCAGGTTGTCCAGGCTGCCTTGTAGGAAACCCCTCTCTCTCGCACTCAAGTTGAGGCTCTTGTGAGTGCCCAGGGCCCATGGCCCCACCAAACTCTACAAGATCTCACGTATGCTTGCCTTTGGTGGTTTGTGTATAACCAAACTGAACATAACCCGCAGGTCCCACTAGAGGCCATTTGGTACTCGAAATTTGGTAGCAGAGTTTCGGCTCCCTCAAGAGACAGGCACAATTATCCTGTCATAAAATCAGATGTCTTGCATGACACAGCAGAGTTCCTTGTGAAGCCCTTGCTGATGGAGCCAACTGAGCGAATTATTCTTGGTCTGATCAACTTTAATGTTGGGGAAATGCAGCTCGGAGATATGGTTGGATGTTACATATCTATATTTTTGCTGCACAGAAACAACGGGATCCATATGTTTGAGCATATGTTAAGCCTGGACAGCAGAATGTTGCCAGCAGCTCCCTCAGTAATGACACAATTATTTCAGCTCAATGAATCCTTGACTCATGACCATTTGACTATCCTGCAAGGCATGCTAAATGACATTCTTGAGCACCTCGAGGATCTCGGAGATCTACAACCTCTTAGGCCTCTTGTAGAGTGCATGGCCAACAAATTGAAGCAAATGTGTGACATGGAGGTCAGGAAGCCCGCCGGGTGGATTGTCTCAGAGCAACCTCAGTTTTGGATGTCTCCTGATGGCCACTACTATATGGATAGGCAGACGGGAGTCTTGTTTGTTTACGATTATGGAGCCCAACAATGGGTTCAATATGCAGAACAGTAAGGTAATTTTATGATTTTGTGTTACGAATTTTCAATACGTTTATTGTTGCACTAGAAAGTAAAAGATGGTATTGTGACTAATCTGCAGTATTTTAAGAGATACATTGGGAGAAGTGGATTCATGTCGCTCGTGGAGTGGACCTTTGTGTATGGCATTGCACATCTTGGCGTAAACCTAACTGCTCTAGCGGATGATTATACAAGTATGGTGCTCTCTAGAAGCCCAACTTTTGTTTAGATAGGGTTCTGGGGTAATTCTTTTTGTTTGCTCCGTGGATATGTATACATTATGGTGCTATCATAGAAGCCCAAATTTTGTCTAGATATAGTTTGGTGCTATCATAGAAGCCCAAATTTTGTTTACATGAGCTTCAGTTTAATGTATGGGTAATATGGCCTGGAGATGCTACCAACTTTTGATATTATATCAAGTGCCTTAAAGGATTAAAGGAACTGAACATTTGCAAGTATTGTTTGATTGTTCTGCTCGAGGGAGAGAGATTGATTTTGTTTGTCTTAACTTATGCTAGAGATGCATGCTGATCCTTTGCTGACATAACCATACTCCTTTTGATTTTTGTGGGGAAGGATGAGAAACCTATGAAATCTCATACACGACCACTCTATGCGCGGGGTGTAACCATGGGAATTGAACCAAAGGTGAGCATCATAGGAACGAATGACTTACCCACTAGGCAATGTTCCATTCGCTATCACATCTCATATACATAGTGACTTAATATCCATATACATAGGATTGGACAACGCAAATGTCTACAAGCATGTTCCGATGCTTGTAAACCATACTCTTATATGAGCCTGTTTTTTTGCATATCCTATATAGATTTGAAGGAGTGACATTGCAGTAATTGGTTATTTGTATTGAAAATGATCAAATGTATTGATAACTATGACATGGTGTGCTCACTGCTGATATCACTTGTATCAAACATTCTCAAGGAAACTTCATAGGTCCAACCATACGTGGCCATAAAATTGGGCTAGGTGCTTTTGGTTATGTACATTGCCCTCAAAGCTTGCCTGCCTTCTCTTCCTCCACATAGATGATCAGAAGGTGAAATAATGAAAGCCATACATCACAACAAGAACACACCCAATATCCCACTATAATCCCCACTTTGTGGGGGTCATCGTTCCTAGCTAGGTATGCAGGGCCTTCTTTACAAAAGCTCATGATGTTGTACACCATTAGGGAAAAACAAAGGGACATGACCCCTTTTTCCACAAAGGGAAAATGTCAAAAACTCTTGCGCATGATGATGGAGGCATTGAAGCGTATTTGCGTAAGAACGGTACTCGCTTATTTGATGAAATTGTGTTCCTAACATTCAGTTGGATGTGAGTGGATGTGGCTATGGGGAAGAAGGAACACCTCTGGAAAAGAAGATTGCTCTCAAGTCCTGTAGTATGGTTGTTGTCGATGAGGTGCAGTATCAGAAAGCCCTTTTCCGCTATCCCCCCTCCAAAAATAAAGAAGTGGAAGCATTCTGATTATTTTAGGCTACCGGTGTTGTGACGGATTACCCCTGCCCGTGGGAGGGGTACCTAAGAAAATGGAGGACCGATGGTAATAGCATGTTAGGGTTGACTAGTATATGAGCTTTATAGCACTTGAGAGTACATAACTTCTTGATTTACTGAGATTCACCAGCACAAGGGCTCTATAGCATACATCTGGCATATCTCAAGCTCATGATTCAACATCTCAGCTCATACATACATTCAGTGTTCAACCTCTGTCTCCACCCTTCTCAATCTGCCATACCCCTCCTCTCACAAGGGGCCAGATAGCTCAAATCTGCAATAGACATAAAGCAATAGAGAGAGATATTGATGAACAAACTCAGAGCTATGTGCTATAGAGCCCTTGTGCTGGTGAATCTCAGTAAATCAAGAAGTTATGTACTATCTATAATCTCAAGTGCTATAAAGCTCATATACTAGTCAACCCTAACATGCTATTACCATCGGTCCTCCATTTTCTTAGGTACCCCTCCTACGGGCAGGGGTAATCCGTCACAACACCGGTAGCCTGAAATAATCAGAATGCTTCCACTTCTTTATTTTTGGAGGGGGGATAGCGGAAAAGGGCTTTCTGATACTGCACCTCATCGACAACAACCATACTACAGGACTTGAGAGCAATCTTCTTTTCCAGAGGTGTTCCTTCTTCCCCATAGCCACATCCACTCACATCCAACTGAATGTTAGGAACACAATTTCATCAAATAAGCGAGTACCGTTCTTACGCAAATACGCTTCAATGCCTCCATCATCATGCGCAAGAGTTTTTGACATTTTCCCTTTGTGGGAAAAGGGGTCATGTCCCTTTGTTTTTCCCTAATGGTGTACAACATCATGAGCTTTTGTAAAGAAGGCCCTGCATACCTAGCTAGGAACGATGACCCCCACAAAGTGGGGATTATAGTGGGATATTGGGTGTGTTCTTGTTGTGATGTATGGCTTTCATTATTTCACCTTCTGATCATCTATGTGGAGGAAGAGAAGGCAGGCAAGCTTTGAGGGCAATGTACATAACCAAAAGCACCTAGCCCAATTTTATGGCCACGTATGGTTGGACCTATGAAGTTTCCTTGAGAATGTTTGATACAAGTGATATCAGCAGTGAGCACACCATGTCATAGTTATCAATACATTTGATCATTTTCAATACAAATAACCAATTACTGCAATGTCACTCCTTCAAATCTACACAGGATATGCAAAAAAACAGGCTCATATAAGAGTATGGTTTACAAGCATCGGAACATGCTTGTAGACATTTGCGTTGTCCAATCCTATGTATATGGATATTAAGTCACTATGTATATGAGATGTGATAGCGAATGGAGTGGGTAAGTCATTTGTTCCTATGATGCTCACCTTTGGTTCAATTCCCATGGTTACACCCCGCGCATAGAGTGGTCGTGTATGAGATTTCATAGGTTTCTCATCCTTCCCCACAAAAATCAAAAGGAGTATGGTTATGTCAGCAAAGGATCAGCATGCATCTCTAGCATAAGTTAAGACAAACAAAATCAATCTCTCTCCCTCGAGCAGAACAATCAAACAATACTTGCAAATGTTCAGTTCCTTTAATCCTTTAAGGCACTTGATATAATATCAAAAGTTGGTAGCATCTCCAGGCCATATTACCCATACATTAAACTGAAGCTCATGTAAACAAAATTTGGGCTTCTATGATAGCACCAAACTATATCTAGACAAAATTTGGGCTTCTATGATAGCACCATAATGTATACATATCCACGGAGCAAACACAAGGATTACCCCAGAACCCTATCTAAACAAAAGTTGGGCTTCTAGAGAGCACCATACTTGTATAATCATCCGCTAGAGCAGTTAGGTTTACGCCAAAATGTGCAATGCCATACACAAAGGTCCACTCCACGAGCGACATGAATCCACTTCTCCCAATGTATCTCTTAAAATACTGCAGATTAGTCACAATACCATCTTTTACTTTCTAGTGCAACAATAAACGTATTGAAAATTCGTAACACAAAATCATAAAATTACCTTACTGTTCTGCATATTGAACCCATTGTTGGGCTCCATAATCGTAAACAAACAAGACTCCCGTCTGCCTATCCATATAGTAGT
>NC_141052.1:63736314-63891314 GCF_041138505.1 Cibotium barometz | reverse complement strand
GCTTGTGCACTTTGTAGTCCATTTTGATGGTTTGGTGGCACCACGTCGTCCTTCAAAGCTGTTGGCTCTGTAGTCATAATCTCTACCCACCTCTTCTTTTTTGCTCATAATTCTCTAGGATTGCCTTGTAGGCTAGTAGGGCTTCACATAACATGTCCAACTCTAATGTCAGCTCCTTAATCCTTCAACACGCATGAACATACATGTGCTCCTTTTGAATTTCATCCTCTGATCCCTCACTGCTTGAGGAATTACTCAAAGTTTTAAGCTAGTTGTGGTATCTACCTGGCTTTTGACCTCTTCAATTGTGCTTTATAGCTTTTAATTGGAGTGTTAAAACTAGTCTGAGTAGTAGAGTCCTCATTGAAGTAGCTGCTCTGCTCATCGCTACTACTACTTCCACTTTTATCTTCTTTAACTAGGTGTGGCTCGTTTGGCTTGTTGGCTCTTACCTTCTTTTGTGATGCCTTATCTCTTTCAAAAGTCTTCCATGTAACGCGCGGAAGCTCTGAGAGTCTTCTTTCAGCCCTAAACACTCTTGAAGACCTTCTGATGCAAAAACACACTATGATGCAAAAACGCAAGTAGAGAGAGAGTAGAGAGAGAGTGAGAAGTGCTGGAATTTCAGTATATACTACGTACAAAAAAGGTACAGATCTTTGCAGCCATGGGCTGCCTTCATAAAAAGGTTCCTAACCCTAAATTCTGTCCCCTATGGGACCTCCTATTGACTCACACCCCTAGTGGGTGGAATGATCAATGCTATGAGCACTTGATGCCTTTTATAGGCTTCTTGGACAAGGTAGGAGCTGGCCGACTGCTGGTCGGCCAGTTCTGAATTCATTAAATGCTTATTTAATTAGCCGACTGGTCCTGATTCTGGCGCCTACTGCTGCCCTTATCTGCTGGCTCAGCCGACAGCCAACATCCTCTTTCCCTTGCAGCCGACAGCCCTAGTCTGGGTTCATGTGCTTCAGCCGACTGCTTCCCTCCATGATCCCACTTGTCCTGCTCCATGCTCACTTCAGATGCTACACCTGAAGCTCCTATATTCTGGCTCTACTGGTTCATAGTCTTTTTCTGCTTGCCTCTTCTGGATCTAGCCCTGGAAATGTCCATGGCATCTGTGATGCACATGACATCCCCCTCTGCTAAACTTGATGACGGGAATCCAACCTGCTCTTGGATGACTGTCATCATCCCAATCCTGTTCCGAAGTCCCTCTGTCATCATCCATCCCTGGCAAACCTTTTTCTCTGAAAATCCGGTCTGTTCTCCAAACCACTCTGTCTCTGATGAAGATCTATGCATCTGGTCTTCCTCTAGTCCACAATCCATTCCTGCCCTGACTCTGAACACCGTCTTGGTCTTCGTTCCTGGAACTGAGTCTGGCATTCTCACATCACCCTTGGAGGATCAACCTCCCTTGGGACCGTTCCCTTAGAACCTATCTGGCTCACGGAACTGCCATCCCCATCTGGCACTGTGGAACACCACCAACAAACCTCCTGGGAGTTCTTCCCGCTTCTGTGCTCCTCGCCTTGGGCTTCGAATCCGTGTACTTTCCTGTACCTTGGACCTGTACACCATCATCTGGGACTGAATCAGTGTTTAGCTTTGCTGAGCCTGATGCTCTGATACCAATGTAACGCGCGGAAGCTCTGAGAGTCTTCTTTCAGCCCTAAACACTCTTGAAGACCTTCTGATGCAAAAACGCACTATGATGCAAAAACGCAAGTAGAGAGAGAGTAGAGAGAGAGAGTGAGAAGTGCTAGAATTTCAGTATATACTATGTACAAAAAAGGTACAGATCTTTGCAGCCATGGGCTGCCTTCATAAAAAGGTTCCTAACCCTAAATTCTGTCCCCTATGGGACCTCCTATTGACTCACACCCCTAGTGGGTGGAATGATCAATGCTATGAGCACTTGATGCCTTTTATAGGCTTCTTGGACAAGGTAGGAGCTGGCCGACTGCTGGTCGGCCAGTTCTGAATTCATTAAATGCTTATTTAATTAGCCGACTGGTCCTGATTCTGGCGCCTATTGCTGCCCTTATCTGCTGGCTCAGCCGACAGCCAACATCCTCTTTCCCTTGCAGCCGACAGCCCTAGTCTGGGTTCATGTGCTTCAGCCGACTGCTTCCCTCCATGATCCCACTTGTCCTGCTCCATGCTCACTTCAGATGCTACACCTGAAGCTCCTATATTCTGGCTCTACTGGTTCATAGTCTTTTTCTACTTGCCTCTTCTGGATCTAGCCCTGGAAATGTCCATGGCATCTGTGATGCACATGACATTCCACTTGTTGGATGCTTACTACTTCAAAGCCTCTTGCACCTATTGTCCTTCTGAATGCGACCCTTGCTTTTGCTAAGGTACTTACAAATGTCCATTATAACTTAGTTGTGGTCTCAGGGTGGCATCACTCTATAAAATCCTATATGATTATCACGTTCAAGCAAATATATATTTAAAATACCCCTATATTTAAATTTTTACATCCTTTAAGCTAAATATTAATACCCCTACTATATGTACACATATTGCGAAATTTAGTTTCCCCCCCCCCCCAATGTAAATTAACATATACACCTGGCAAAAATTTAGCAGAGTCTTTCCTATAATAGGAGCATTATGTCAACCAGGAAAACTGATCTTAGTGCAAAAAATTGCTCACTTTGAATGGCTAAATCTGTCACTGTCTATCAACCAATGTGTCAAAACTATGACCATGGCATAAAATGGCATACCCATATGGAGAAGAAACAATGATACAATATCTAGAAATCAATATGCAATCCAATCACTGATCTATCCACATAAACATACATCCTATTGTCGATGCAGACACAGTGGGGATGTCAAGCAGCAATCGCTTCAGTATACCTAATCCACTACCATACTACTATGCCACACTCAGAGTATGATAGCTTTACAAAACCTCACAATGACCCTCTACAAAAGGCTATGCTATTGCCAAATACATCCACATTGAATATATATCCATAATAAAAGTCTCTTTGTCACAATTGCTGCTACAGTTTATCCAAACTAAGTGAGCCCACAATGTCTTATATATACATTGTGAAAATGAAAAATTTAGCAAAGCGTGCACTCCAAAAACCTTGTCTCTCATAGCAAATGTTTGCAATATGCAAAACACCTGTGAGCACTTAGAAGCTCAAACTAACTTCTAGTATCTTCAACCACAACCTACAAACACACATGAATGTCAAAAATGTAATGCAAACTCTACAATCTACAAGAAGTGTTGATCTAAAGCAATAGATCTACCACCTATAGATCTCAAACCTTCAGAAATACCCATGGAATAGTGGGTATTGACCACCAACTGCCAGAAATGCAAAAAAATGCAGATGTCAACTTGCTACAAAAATGACGAAAATGCCTGCACAGACCTTGCGGAGCCTAAACAAAGGTCGAAATGGCCCCCAAATGTCAAAAATAAAAAATTACAAGCCCTTTGGGCTTGTTTTGGCATTGTTTTGTAGTAGTAATACTCCTTTACAATCTCAACATGTTGCCACGCATGGGTACGACTCACACATGGTGCAACTGTTCACGGGAGATGAGGACAGGTGATCACGAAGAAATAGACAGAGAATGAGGATGTGTACATGAGATTGAGTGCTGTCTCCGCTAAGCATCTGTGAGCCCCTCCCTCACGCTCATATTTTGAGAGTACGATTTCTATTACTGGTTCAAAAAGTTACAACTTTTTGGGCGTGGGGCTATTTTTAGCCTTAATTTGACCTTAATAAAAATTAATGAAAACCTTATTCCTTTTCACAAAATTTAATATGAGTCAAAATTAATCCATTGGACCTCTACAAAATGACAGATTAAACTACTAGTCTTCATTTTCTTCACGCCCAAAATGCTCTCTTCAAAATTTTGAGCTCCCACCATAATCCTTTGAGCTCTCCATTCATTTGTCTGCTTGGGGGAGCAGTCTAAAAACATGAGGAATTGTGGTGTCAATTGTTAGAGCATAAGCAAATGCATTTGAATGAAGGAGAGAGTAGCAAGAAGAAGAAGACTCGACACCCCCGTCGTCAAATTGCCATGGATGATTTTCCTTTGGGTGAGAAGCTTGAGCCATATAATTTGCTAGAAGACTTGCAAACACAAAAGCCTAACATCACTTGGCCTCAACTATTGCAAGTAGCTCCTAAGGTTAGGCACCAATGGCCTAAGGTAGTAAGCACAAGAATTCCGAAGAAGAAGGTTTACCCTATCATTAAATCACTTAAGGTAGAAACCCAAAAGGATGTAGAGCCCATAGTGGATGCTTATATTAAGGGTAGAAAAACATCCAATGTATATGTAGATGGGGGGGCACAAATGTGTGTAATCACTGAAAAGACTATGCATAAGCTAGGATTGGAGGTTTTGGAGAACTCAAAATGCAATGCCAAATTAGCAAATAATTCTAGTGTGCAATACTTGGGTGTGGTAAAAGGGGTGAAAGTCACAGTTTGTAACATTGATGCATGCGTGGATTTTTATGTAATGGCTACCAAGGGGGCTACCCTATAATCCTAGGTAGGCCATGGTTGATAGCAGTAAATGTCGATCAAAAATGGGGGGCATGTACTCTTGTCATCAAGAAGGATGGGCCAATTGTTTATGACTTAAAGCAGGGAAAACAAGTAAACATCAAGTATGAGTCCACTTTGAATCAAGAAAGTAATGAAGACACTACTACCTCAGATGAAGACTCAATTGGTGGTGCCGAAAATGAATACGGGAGCTCCCCCCTTTCCAAGCAGTTCCCCAGGTGAAGGTGATATGTGTTGAGGGATTTCTTTTGCTTTCTCTATGCATGCTTGGCTTTGATGTGCAATGGCTACTTGTGGCTCTGATGTGGGGATTCCTAAGTCTAAGTACTCTTTTGATGACTTGAGGTGCTCACTTTCTGGTGATATGCAGGCATCTTGAGAGATTTCATGTACTTTAGATGTGCCTATGTGAGCCACTTTTGGTGAATCTTGTGTCCCTTTAAGATAGTTTCTTAGTAGGAATGCATGTTGTGACCTCATGTGCTCAGCTACATGTGCGTTAATGGCATAGGTTTGTGTAGGGTTTTGCAATTGCAATGCTCTCCTTAATGTGTCATGTGAAATGAATGCTTGTTGTGCAGCTGATTGTGCTCCTGTATATGATGCCATGTTGGTTGTGGGGGCTCTATATCCTTGATGAGTGTAGTGCATGTGAAGAGTAGAGTTAGAGATACTTATAGGCTGTATAGCTCTGCCATTGTTGGGTGATTGTTGATAGTAGCTTGAGCCTTCAATTGTTGGTACCATTGGACCATGAGGGAGCATTCTTTGATCTTGCATAGGCAGCTCTTGGTTTTTCATTACCTGGCCTTCACATTTCCTTGAATCTTCTATAACTTGCATGGGTTGTGAAGTTATCCTGGGATTAAATCCTGGTGGGTGGCTTAGAGTTGGCCTTAAAGCTTGTTGATCATTGCTAGTAGCACTATTGGTCTACTAATCAAACTAGTGCTCTGGCTTCTAGTGATTCAACCTTGTGAGTCGGGGTGCTCAGGTTTCTTTGGGCTAACATAGCCTCTAGCTCACTATTCCTTTGACCTTGATGGAGAGTGAGAACTTGACCATCTCTAGGGTCTATGCGGGATAAGAAAGGACACCAGCCCTTGGCTTCTTCATCGGGCAAGTTTAATGGATGGACGGGCCTAAAGATATTAGAATTGTCATCTTGGTACACAATGGTTTTACTTTTAGGCTCCTGAAGCATCCTTAGCCAAGGTTTTTTATGCACATTATTTGAAGGGTTTGGATAAATCAATTCAAACCTAACCCCCAAATAATTTTCATAGAACATTGTGAAACCATATGGGCTTGGTAAGTAGTGGATAGGTCCGGCATCTAATTGCATTAGAGAACCTAACGAAGAGGCTTCTAAAGAATTGTCAGTCATGTTTTGCTGACTTTGAACACTAGAGTCTTCTGAATTTGAGATTTACGTGAATAGTACGGATGGGTACTATATTGTAATCATCATGATGAAGAACAGTTTAATTTGTGTTGTGTTCTTTGTCGAAGCTCTCTTGCGTCTCTGCTCACTTTGACCTGCCCAGCTCTAGATCCCTTAGACACGCGTGTCTAAGAAATCTGCAAGTTTTTGAACAGTTGATTGTACAGCTGTGTTCCCCTATATATGTACAGTGCTCTTTCAAGGTTTCTTGGTATTTGGACCTGTTTTGCCCACTGTTTGACCCTTTTTAGTCAGTTTTTACCGCAGATTTGAACTGCAGCTACTTGATCCTGTCACTCAAATGAGTAATCCCCTGGTATATGCAATGTATGATGTATGCAGATGAGATATGTCACCTCAGTTATGCAAATTATCCCAAGATCCTTGGACACGCGTGTCTAATGTTAGACATGCCTGTCACTTGCAGACAAAGCTTTTTATGAATTTTAGGATAGAAATGTCATGAACCAGATGAGGATACCAATCATGTAATCAAAAAGCAAAATGATCAAATCCTCCTCTTCCTGCCTTAGACACGCGTGTCTAATGCCAGATGGTGATTTGATGATTTTGAGCCTTGATTTGTGCTTGATTATGCTGGGGCAACTCAATTAAGAGGTTTGATGAGGTCAGGTGTCAGTTTTGAGTCAAATTCCTTAGACGCATGTCTAATGAAACTTCAGCCTTTTGCAACTTTAGCTCTTGCAGGTGTTTGGATAATGCTTGGGGAGTCTTCTCCTGAAATTTGGTAGTATTTGGACCTAAGAAGCTTGCTTAAACAAGCAAAATGGCAACTTATGTCCAACTTGCTCAAATCAGTGATTTGGGCACTAAAATTTCTCACAATGAATATCAATAAGCAAAGATGCTATGTGCAGGTGCTGTGCAATCAACCACATGCAAAACAGTCAAAATTCTGCCACTTTCTGTTAGACACGCGTGTCTAATGGAAGTCTGCAAAAACACAGATTTTTCAAACTGTTTTCTGCAGGTGTTAAGCATGCAAATCTCATTGTACTGATGTATGGAATATCAAATATGGACACTTTTATCTTATTCAAACACAAGCAAATGAAATGATCAAAAAACGTTCTGTTTCTCAAACTTGCATGTGTATGAATGAATCTTCCGGGGCGGATGTGGGTGTTATCTACTTACCCTACTCTCCTAACAAACATAAACAAACATCTAATCTATGTAAAAACAATGCTAAAAAGATAACAAAACAACAAAAACACAATGAAAAACGGTACGAAAAGATTGCTCCAAAGAGCTCACAAGAGTCCTAAATCCTAAATGATATGCATATGGTGTGCCATCAAGAAGGCAATGAATGTCTCGCACTCATTCCTTACTCAATCCACTCCCTAATCTAAGTGAAGGTCCTAGGTGATCCCCGATCCCCGGCCACCCTCGAGAGCCTTGGAAACCCCGTTCCAACCTCTCCTACTCTAAATGATAGTGAAAATGATCCTAACCTATCTACGCTACCAAGAGTGCTCTAGTGAATACTCTGGTCTAGGAACTCTTCCCTGGCAACGGCGCCAACATTAGCGGATCGCCGCGACGGACGTCCATAGCATAGCTTACATGCACCAACATAAATATGTCAATACAAGGGAAGTGACCCGACTAGCGCGTGGAGGCTACGAGAGCTTGTCAAGGCTCACGGTATTCACACACACATAGAAGAGGGCATGCTACTTGCACATTCACGTACGCACACACATTCTTTTGCAAAGAGGACAAATCCTATTCAAGGATTAAAAAGAGGAAGTGTGGAGAGTGGTGGGTTCACCTAATGGCCTAATGCACTCGAATGGAAGCTTTAATGGAAAGCTTACACACACACACACAAAAGAAGGGAGACACACACAAGAAGGGAGACACTCTCTCTCTAGTGTATATGCAAAATTGAATGGGGTATAGAAGGGCCTCTTTATTTGGCAGTTTAAGGGAGTTAAACCTTTTCTCTTAAGAAACGTTTTCTAATTTGAAGCTTCAAAACGGCTACTTTATTCGAATTTGAATTTTGGGGGGAAAATGGAATTGAAAATCTAGCAGATAAAACCATATCATGTAACATATCTATGGAAAGCTCTTGATGCGTAGATCACGGATCTGTAATCTCCACTCAAATCAGAGCTTGTATGTAGAAGTTATGGAGGTCCAAAAATTGTAAAATTGTCCCCCTTTGGGGAAAAAAGTGCACCCTTTGACGACTCTTACACCTCTCTTACAAACCCAACATTTCAGTCCACATGGCAACCCCCCATTTGGTTATTCCTTAATCACTTGATTAGGCTAGGGTAGATTAAAGGGCCCAAGAAGACCCCAATGCCTAGAGCAACTCAAGGCTACACCATTGAAGCATTTAGACACATTAAAACATCATTAATCAAAGATTAATTGCTCACACACACACACTCTTTAACCTACAGCACACACACATTAGCTACTCATTCCTTAATCAAAACGAACGAAAGCTAGTTAATGGTTTTAGGTTGAAGAAGTTTCAAGGAAAGCCACCTCATTTGGATTGGTCAATTTTAGGTTTAGTGGAAGCTACTACTTTTGGAGAATCAGAGGGAGCATACTATAATGGTAGGTAGCATTATTCTGGAGAGAGGGTAATGTCTTATTCCATGCTCAACCAGGTCAGAAAGGCCAGGGGCTTGGAGTGTGTGATGACTTTGCGAAGTGGTAGTAGGTGTTGGGGTAAGCCCAACTTGTGATGATGAGGCTTGCATAAATTGGCTAGACCGGAGGTCCCTAACACCTTAAGGTTTTGGGGTCTAGATGGCTAGACCAGTTTATGTAACCTCATGGTGGTTAAGCGCGCCTACGCTGGAACACTACTGGGATGGGTGACCTCCTGGGAAGTTGTTGCCCCCGCGATCCTACAATTCGTATCAGAGCGAGCTCTCGCACTCTCAGCTAACCGGCGTGAGAACGAGTGCTTAGCTTGTGGATAAGGAAGGCTGAGAAGACTGTGGTCAGTTTATGTACCTGGGCAATTGCATAGCCATATTGTGAGGGCCTTGCGTGAGGTTTTATGGAGCTGGTGTGATCCGAGAGCGTGGCATAGGACACACTGGTGGATTAGGTACTGCTTTGGAGCATCCCTCGAGCACCCCATTCGGCATCGACATAGGATGTATGTGACTATGGGGATAGTCATTGGATTGCATCACATGCTTGTTGATGCCGTTGAGGCATTGTTTTGGCATATGCACAGTTGGTGATGGCCATGCCCAGAGACATGCAGTGACAGTGGTTTCAGTTTGTGCATAGACAGTTGTGCCAGTTGACAGGATACTCAAAGTTTGAGCTTGGTTTTTGGGTTTTCCGGAGTCGTTTTACAGGGGAGACTCTACTGGATTTTTTCGAGAGCTCAGTAGTGCTATACACACGCGGTTCGACTGCTTATTAGCAGCGCTTCTTTTTTGGTTTTTTGGAGCCAGTTTACAGGGGAAACTCTGCCGGAATTTTCCCAGGGAGGTAGACAATGAGGTTTGTGGCGACATCCTCACAAGACGCTCTGTTCAACATAAAGAAGTTGGATGGCACAAACTTTCCGTTCTGGAAGAAGCAGATCTGGCAAGTGTTGGTGTAAAAGAAGCACATTAAGCCAATAAAGTTCAAAGGGGAGAGACCTGAAGGCATGTCACAAAATGAGTGGGATAAGATAGATGAGTTAGCATGCTCGACAATCATGCTGACATTGGTGGCCGAGAATGTTTACTTCAACGTGGCCAAAGAGACAAAGGCATATGGAGTATGGCAGCAGCTATGTGGTTTGTACGAGAAGCAGAGTGCTGTGTTTCAGATATAGTGGCTCAAGAAGCTTGTGGATTTGAAGATGAAAGAGGGGACGCCGATGTCCAATCATCTCAACGAGTTTCACACGATCTTTAGTCAGTTAACTGTGCAAAACATAAAGTTTCAGGTTTCCGTGAAAGCTATGTTTTTGCTAATCACATTGCCACCAGGACAGCTAGGACAGCTCTCAGCAACTCTGTTTCGGCGAATGGTCTCACGAGCGCCAATGTTGAAGGCAGTTTGTTGACAGAGGAGGTCAACAGGAAGAACACGGACAAGGGCAAAGGCAATAGCACTTTGGTGGTCAGAGGAAGGACTCAAAAGAAGGAGAAGAAGGGTTACAGAGGCAAATCACGCAATAAATCCCGTGACTCAAAGGCTAAAAGTGACATAGAGTGTTACTATTTCGGTAAAACAGGTCACATGTGAAGGGATTGTCCGAAATGGGAAGCCGAAAAAGGCAAAGGAAAGGCCAGTGATGTAGATGAGAAGAAGAAATTGTCAGTGAAGATCGAACAGGTCAATGTGACAGACACTGATGCTCATGAGGATGTGCATGGTGATGATGCGTGCAATGAGCATGTGCATGGTGATGATGCGTGCAAGGCAGCATCCACAGAGATCTACCTCACAAGCATGGTGGATTCTTCATTTTTGACTGCAAAAGATGGTTATGCACTAAGTGATTGGATAATCGACTTAGGTGCTTCTCTACATGTATCTCCACACAAAGAGTAGTTTACATTGTACGTGGCCACTAAGGATCTAGTCAGACTTGGCAATGAGCAGACGTGTGAGATTCTGGGTGTTGGAGATGTGCAGTTGAAATTCCAGAATGGTTTTTCTTTCATGCTGAAGAATGTGCGACATGTTCCATCGATTTACGAAGAGCTTGATTAGCACTGGAGTACTGGATGATGCAGGTTATGTGACAGTGTTCAGCAATAACACGTGGAAGATTTCCAAGGGTACTAACAATTGCACATGGTGTAAAGTTGGGGAATCTTTACATGTTACACGTATCCAGTGTTAAGAACAATGTAATCAATGTAACCGAGCAGCCAAGTGTTTCCTTGTGGCATCGCCGGTTAGGACATATGTCCAAGAAGGGAATGGAAATTCTGTCACATTCTGGTTATGTGCCTGGTTTTTCATTTCAAGATTTTGAATTCAATGAACACTGTGTGTACGACAAGCAAACAGAGGAATGGCATGTGATAAGAGGCAAAAGAAGGGATCAAAGATTGGCACTCATGCACAGCGATCTTTGTGGTCCAATGCCTAGCTTTTCGCTAGGGGGAGCCTCTTACTTTCTAACGTTCATTGATGACTATTCTCGCAAGTTCTGGGTTTATTTTCTGAAGCACAAAGACGAGGTCTTGTCAGTGTTCAAGACATTTGTGTCGTTTGTGGAGAATCAGAGTGGCAAGAAGCTCAAATGCTCATGCACTGATAACGGGGGAGAGTACACTTCAAAGGCTTTTCAGGACTTTTGCGATGCGAAAGGCATAAAGCATGAATTGACTGCTCCTTACAATCCTCCACAAAATGGTGTGGCTGAGAGAATGAATCACACGATTCAGGAGAAAGTCCACAGTATGCTATCAAACGCAGAGTTGCCTAATGCATTTTGGGCAGAAGCAGTGGCTACGGCAGTTCATCTTATTAATCGGTCTCCTAGTAGAGTTTTAGAGAAGGAAGCTGTGGCAGAGATGGTGTGGTCAGGCAAGCCACCTTCATACAAGCATCTCAGAGTCTTTGGTTGTGAGGCTTACAGCCATATTCCGAAGGAATTCAGGAACAAGCTAGAACCAAAGAGCAGGAAATGCATATTTCTTGGCTATGGTGAGCCTGGAGAGATGGGATACAGGCTTTGGGATCCAGAATCTAGAAAGGTCATCCGTAGCAATGATGTGTATTTCAACGAGGCCAAGTTTCATGCTAAACCAGAGAAGACTGAGGAGATAAGACGGGTTATCTTTCAAAAGAAGATGGAGCAAGTACGTCAAGACAGCAAACTAGAGCTCAAGTTGAATGAGCAAGGAGATGTTAGAGTGGAACAAGAGCCAGTGGTGGAACCACCTGTATTGCGGAGATCTGAGCATACTTTTGACATGAAAGACATGGGTGAAGCAAGTCATATCCTGGGTATGCGTATCCACAGAGACAGAGAGAAGTGTAGCACCCCCGACCCGTAGGGCGGGGGAATCCTTTTGATAGGCGGTTAAATCTCGTGTTATTTTCCGATTGACGACACCTCGATCTCGTAGAAATACGAGGTTACGAGCAAACGGACGGACCTAACTCTATCTTGCAGGGGAAGCGTAGTCATCCTAAAGGAAATTCTAAACCCCAGCACGGAATGTGCGTGGAGATGGAACAAGACCCACACTTGGTTCAAGGAAGCCAATGCCTTTTTCCCCCGTATTTCATGAGGCACGGCCGCTGGCTCGGTCCCCTAAAACAAGTCTTGTTCGGGACTCTACTATTCCCTAAGTATCGTAAGTTATGACTAGTAGAAAGCTACCCGACTGATCGGGTCCACCCATCCAATCCTACCACCCTGTGAAAACACTTAAAAACAAATTCTTTTGTTAATTAATTACACTTGATTCCTTAAAAAAAATCTTCCTTAGAACAACATTGAAATCAACGAACATACTTACAGTGAAAAATATTTACAAAGACCCTGAAACCGGGCCGATATTCCAATCCAAACTTCATGTCCAAACCATAACCATAACCACAATCCAATCACAATCACAACCACAACCACATCGATGATCTAGAATTCGATCTTCCAGCCTCAACTAGCTGGGTAAACCTCACGGACCGTCTCCCCTCGTCGTCAGCCAGCCGATGAGGGCCAAGTCGTCCTGTCACCCCCTCAGGTACTGACGCTTGTACCAAACCCTCTCGCTCTTCGGAGGGGACGTCTCCTCATGAGGTGGGGGTTAAGTCACCGCACTAGCCTGGACCCACAGAACTAGGCAGCATATATACATCACCCTGGTGGTGAAAACCAATTCCCAGTGGCATAGGAGGGAATTGCCCTGGGCCGACTCCCGGCCTCGCTATATCCTCCGCCCGGCTACACAGGCAAGCACGGAGTTAGCTAAGGGGGGGAGAAGCTGTACCTGCATGCTAGCAATAAACCAGCAGTATATCCAATAAAAAGAGACATAGCCTTTATTCAATGAATTCACGCATTAACAAAAACCATCGTTTCGGAAAGACAATGATTCAAAAGCAAGATTACTTTCCTATAACTTTACTTAAGAGTAACCATAAGATACTTTAGGCCATCTATACTAGGGGTTTAACCTTGGTTCCTTTCCTATTATTTCGAATCTTTGCATTAAACTTCATAAGAGAGAATTTTACTTAAACTTATTAAATGACCAGCCTGGTTATCGTTTTCATGCCTATTCGCTTCAAGAGGGGCGAAGTCGATTGCAGGGACGCGATTCACCTCATTCCCTCCTTGGGCAGCGCGTGGTTCTTCAATTCGACGACGTTTCGGCGCCATAGGAGCACTAAAGTTTTAAGAGGATAGAGAGAAAACGAGGTGAATATAAGAGGTTGGGAGCGTGGAGAGAAAAGAGAGAATTCTACTGGTTCAAACGGATTCGAAAACGGAGTCCGTTTGGGGTAGGAAAAGCTTATTGGGCTTATGGGTAGGAACGACCTCTTAGCCTAAGTTTAAGTCGCCGCATATGGGGGGGGGAAATTGAGAGGGTGTCCTTAACTTGAGTAAGGCAAGGGTTGGAGGAGAGGCACACTTTAAGTCTATTCACACGGGGGGGGAGAAGAGTGTAGGACATGTCCTAGAGCTTGAGAGAGGACTTGCGCGTAGGGGCTTGCTGGGGGCTTGTCTTGAGAAGGGGGCTGGGAGGGTCCTTTTATAGGTGCTAGAGGGTTGACGTCCGGGTGCGGGAAGGTGACACCTGGGTGGTGTAGGTGTCCGGGAGAGAGTGTGGGCGTGAGACACCTGGGGATGGAGGTGTCTCGAGGAGAGAGAAAGTGTGACACATGGGGGTGGAGGTGTCCCCAAGAGAGAGAGAGCGCGACACCTGTGGATAGAGGGTTCTGGGAGGAGGGGGTACGTGTAGGGGTGTGCTGGAGGGTGCGTCTAGGTCATGTACACGCTTGGGTGTCTCGGGCGGATTGTCGGTTTTTTTCACGGGCGGCGCCCGTGGTGGTGGGGCCCACGCCGGTCGCCCGCCGTCGTCCCGAGGGGTCAAAATTTTTTTTGACGGAAATGTCCGGCCTTGCCCCGTGACCATGGGGGCGTGTTCCGTTGGTTGATTAGACGCCTGGATAGTTACTATTTTAGGTCGGAAGTTCGTAGATTAAAGGCTTAAAAGCTTAATTAAACCTATTCCGGGTACCCGTTTTTAGTGTTGTGTATGATATTTTTGCCAAAGCTTTTCAACAAGGTTGTTCTTCCTCTCAGTCTTGTGTGAGTTTTGTTAAAAAAACTCAAGGGGTTTTGGGTAAACTCATGAGAAAAGATAGGAAAATCAAAAAAAGAAGGAGAAATGAGATCCAAAAAGAGATAAATGACTTGGAATCTTTGGAGGCCGCTGAGAACCTCTTAACCAAGCTTTCAGATCTTAAAAACTCTCTAAAATTGGAAGAGCTTCTTGAATACGAAAAGATTCTCCTCTACACTAAGGAGTTTGGGGCAGGGAAAATAGACAACCAAACAAACACATGTTTTGTAAGGCTCTTTTGTTGCACGCAATAACTTCAAGGAGTCGACGGACCAAAATTCGGACGGTTCTCTTTTCATTGTGGCATTATTACCTTTATACTCAGCACGAAACCAATCCACCTTCAAAACCACTTGTCAAAATACACGAATCAAAACTTTAGAATTATGTATAGCTTCAAGAAATCTACATGTCATTGTTGCATGAAGAGAGATGTCATTTACCTGCTTGAAGATACGATATGATACTTCATAAATTCCGACTATGGTTCCCACGTAACCAAGTTCACTATCGATAAGATTTGTGTCTCTTGAACTTGCACATGATAATTGCTTGAAAGAGGCAACAACGCAAGAGTCTTGAGTTAGATGTAAGTCGTCAATAGATTTTATCCGAAGATGTTGTCCATAAGCCCACATGTTGGTATACATTCGAGCCTAGACCAATAAATAAATTATTAAAAAAATGAGATTCATTTGTTTAGTTCAGAGTTTTCAAAACCCAACAAGTTACCTATCTTTCACACCCGATCATGATAAACTCTCTTTGTTCCGTTGAGATTGGCTCATGATCACTAACCGCCCATTGCATACGGTTGTATAACCAATCCATGAAAGTAGGTACGTCCCCATCGTTATTTACATTGGTTTGACGTATGGATCCTTCTCAAACTCATCTTTGAATTGTTGCATGCATTTGCTATTATAGACAATGAAAGTAGAAATATCCAATTTATATTGGACCTTAAGTCGAAAAGGGACTCCCTTACTGGACAATACCTCGTCTGAGATGGTAGAAGACAACTCATTTGTCCATACGCATGGAGCTTCAGAATTGGTTTTCTCAAGGTATTCACAAACGTAATACAAGCATTCTTCAAGCATCCATCCCTCCGCCATAGAACCCTCTGGTCTTGCTTTTTGACGTACATAACCTTTCAATACTCCCATAAATCTCTCGACCTAAAACATCCATCAAGTGCTCACAACACCAACAAGCTCTATCTCGTCCACTAGATGGATTAGAAGATGAACCTGGATATCAAAAAAGGAGGTTGGAAATTCCTTTTCCATTAAACAAAGAAGCTCTATACATTCACGCTTCTTTTGTGGAATTGATCCTTTGGCAATCTCTTTAGATGTAATCCATCTATCAATAAAAGAAAGAAGATATTAGAGATGTTTTTGAATTAAGAAGATATCAAATAAAATTTTATACTAAAAATTAATAACTGATAAATACCTTGCAAGTGATCCAAGGTGATATATTACATCTCGGACTCCTCTTGTAGTACATCCATCAATAACAAGGGGTAGAACATGCTGCATACATGATTAAGCCGATCAACAAAACATGCAAGAAAATAAATACTTACAAAGATCTGGATAGATTTACCTTCACAAAATTTTGCCAATCCTGTGTTTTTAAACCAGACAAGCTCTTGTCATCTAGAGTGAACATGTTTCGACAAGATGCTCCATATCCTGTAGGTGTATGAATCGACTGAATCTTCATGTTGATAGTCTCAAACTCTTCTGTCTTGAGCACCCATGGGGCAGGCTCCTAGGTTGTCTCACGTCGAGTTTCATCATAAAGTGGCCATAGATTGGGCTTTGAGTTTTGATCCTTTAAGTCATTTCTTGCTGCCGCTATGTCTTTCAAGCCAATGAGGTGTTGCCATAACGAATGACCAACGTTCTTGAATATGTGCATAGGATCAAGAAGATGACATATCCTCAAATCCTTCCAATATTCAAAGTATACAATATATAAGGACTTTGAGCTAGAGCACGTTTTCCTCTCGCTCACTTCTTTATAGCATCATCATCATCGCCGCTTATGATCTCTGACTCCGGATCGATAGCGGGTCCAACAGTCCACTTTAGATACCAATCCTTCGGTGTCATTGGTATTGGACATCTCCCTTCTTCTACCTTTCCATTAAAATGTATGGCTTGCCTTCTGTCTCGTAGATAATGATCTTCAGATAAAAATCATCTATGTCGAAGATATATATTTTTGTTGAGGTTTTTTCTATAAGTCAATCTCAACCAATCACCCAATCTTGGATATCTTTCCTCATAGAGGGCCAATAGAAATAATTTTCTATTGCTTAAGTTATAATTTGAATTCTGTGATGCCTTGCATAGGGATGAGCATAGGATTCATACAAAACCTTCTCACGTAGGTCTTGTGTAATGCATAGGCAGGAGCCATGCTATAGAAATACCTCATTTAGTGATAATGGTGCATGGCCTTTTCCACTTTCTAATTATTTCATAATGTTTGCAAAGTCACTATTTTGTGCATACTTGTTAATCATGCTTATCAAGTCATGATTATGTACAATAGAAATTACATTAACACAATAGGTCCTCTCCTTGAGAGTGCATCAACCACCCTTGTATTTTGTTTACCTGGGATGTGAGCAATATGAAAATGAAATTGTAAAAGAAAATTAGCCCACCTCGTTTGTTTGTCAAATAGCTTGGTTTGCATCATAGAATACTTGATCCTTTGATGATCCATTCGAATAATGAATGGAGTACCCAACAAATAATGCTTCCATGTATTTAAATCATGAATCACTGCAAGTAATCCTTTCTCATAAATTCCACGAGTCTTTTCTTGCGATTGCAAATGATGACTTTCATAGGTTATAGGGTGTCCTTCTTGAGAAAGTATTGCACCTACACTATCGCCACAGGCATCACAATGTACCTCAAAAGTCTTGGTGAGGTTAGGAAGCATTAAAAGTAGTTGTGACATAAGCTTTGCTTTAAGCTCCTTAAAGGAAGTGTTCTCCCTTATCCATTAGAATTCAAACTTTTTCTAAGTTAAATCATGTAAGGGACCTGATATTATAGAAAACTTCTCTATGAAGCATCTATAATAGGAACACATGCCAATGAAACTTCTGAGCTCATGTAAGTTTCTAGGTTGTGGCCACTCTTCTATTATCTTAAGCTTTTCAAGATCCAAAGAGATCTCGCTTTTAGAGATAATGTGGCCCAAATAGTGAATCTCTTTAAGGAAGGACTTGCTCTTTTTATTAATGTAAATCTTATGTTTATGTAACTCTTCAAACACTATGATTTTCTGTTCATCTAGTGATCTAGAATAAACAATTATATCATCAAAGAACATTCTAGTGAATGCATGATGCCTACAAAAAATATTATCCATTAAATGATTAAAAGTAGTTGGAGTATTAGTGAGACCAAAAGGCATCACTAAGTACTCATACAAACCAAATTGCATTCTAAATGCAATCTTGTGGATATCTTTTAGTACAATCCTTATTTGATGATACCCACTTTTAAAATCAATCTTATTATAGTAGATTGATCCTTGGAGCTTTTCAATAATTCCTTCAATCCTAGGGAGTTGAAAATGATTCTTGATAGTGTTCTTATCTAGCACACATGATAGTCCACACACACATGGTATGAACCATTTTGCACTAGTAACAATGGAGAGCAATAAGGAGAAGAGTTGGGATGCACCATTCCTTTCTCTAGAAGCTCGTTGTCTTGCATCATTATTTTCTCTTGTTGTGCTAAAGATACTCTGTAGGGAGGCCTATTTGAAGGGGAGCTTCCTTGAATAAGCTCTATCTTCCTTGAATATTGCAACTAGAGTACCCCTCTTGTACTCGTCGATAGAGCAACTATAGGTTGCTTCTTGCTGCTCCATGTGATAGCAGTGCTCCCAAGTGAGAACATAAACCCACTAGTAGATCACCGATCAAATACACTACTAGCCCAATTAGCATCTTTGTAGCCATAGAGCTCCAACTCTATGCCAGTCTCATAGAAAAGTACATAATCCAATGTATCAATCACATAGTGTAATGTGCACCTCACTACATCCAAGTATGGCTTCTTGGGAGTTCGCATAAACTGGCTCTCTAAACCAATTGTGTAATTCATATCTGGCCACAATATAGTTAAGTAGATCAAGCAACCCACAATCTTCCTCTACATGGTAGCATTCTCAATCACTTAACCCACATCAACTCTCATCTTCAAACTCTGATCAAAGGGCAAAGCAATAGGCTTACAATCATCCATACCATACTTTGATAGCATATCCAATGCATATTGCTTCTACGATTCCATATGCATTTTCTGTATGTATAATCTCAATGCCTAAGAAGTATCGCAACTCACCCAAATCTTTCATGTCAAATTCCTATTTAAGGAGAGTCTTTACATGCTCCACATTAGCCACATTACCACCTTCAACAATCAAATCATCAACATAGATGCAGACAATGACAATGCCTATTTCATTCTCTCTCACACATACAATGAGTGATCTGCATCAGCCATATGAAAACCACTAGAAACCAAGTACGGTACAGTTCTCTCATGCCATGCTCTAGGAGCTTACTTCAGCCCATAAAGCGCTTTCTTCAACCTACTTACATACTCAGAATGCCGCATATCTTCATATCCCTATGGTTGTTCCATATACATCTCTTCTTACAAGTCACCATGCAAGAATGCATTCTTCACATCCATTTGATGCAAGAACCATCCCTTTGATGTAGATGTAGCCACTGCAACAATAGCACAAACTGTAGCCATCTTAGCTACAAGGCTAAATGTCTCGTCATAATCAATGCTATAAGTTTGTGCATATCCCTTAGCAACCAATCTAGCTTTATACCTACTCATGGTACCAAATGTGTTATACTTCACTTGCATCGGATTACATTCTTGCTCTCTGGAAACACGGCACCAAATCCCAAGTTTCATTTGCATCAAGGGCAACCATCCCTTCATCCATAGCTTGCACCCATTTCACATTTCCAATACTTTCTTCAAAGCATGTGGGTTCTACATTCTCCACATTTTCACTTCTTCAAAGCATGTGGGTTCTACATCCTCCATAATCTTTGCCATGTATGCACAATGGCGAGCCACATAACTATCATATGTCCCTCATTGCACTAGACTCCTTACTCTCTCATATCTACATGCTCCTGAATCACTGCCAAGTGTCCTATTACCTACTTGTATCCTTCTTGCACTTACCCAATGGTGGGTATGCCAAACTCCTCATTAAGGCTCTGCTCATGAGAGATGACTCACACCTCCATCATTATGACCTACACTCAAATTTGGCAACTTTGGGGCATCATCAACCTTTTCCTTTCCTTTCCTTGATATATTTGATGAGTTAGCAAGACTCAATCTTTCACACAACCTGCCACTCCATCAATCTGCACCATTACTTCTACTAGGTGACCCTTGCGGTCCACTCAAAACCTATCACTGCTGCGCACCTGTATTTTTTGCAACCACATTGTCCTGTACATTAGCCCCTAATCATCCGTTACATCAGCATACCATGTTGCTATCTCATCAAATACAACATCCTTGCTCACCCTCACTTGATGCATATACCCTTTTTGCTCAAGTGAATAACCTATAAAAGCACATTTTTCTTCTCTTGTATCAGGCTTAGTACAAAGCTCATTTGGCATATGTACATATATGCAATATATCCAAAAACTTTAAGGTGAGAAAAATCTAGTTTTCTACCATTGACCAATCATCATCATATCATGCACTGCAGAGCAATAGGAGTTATGTTCATGAAGTAAAAAGCTATAGACATAGCCTTAGCCCAAAAACATCATGGCATATACTTCTCATTCAACATTGCTCTTGCAAATTCTACAATATGCCTATTTTTCCACTGAGCCAACACCATTTTGTTGCGGTGTGTACATGCATAAAAATTGCCGCCCGCTGAATTCCATGCTTTTTTAGAGAATTGCTAAACTCATTGGGGAAGTACTTTCCCCCTCCATATGACCTTGGGCATTGTATGAACTTCCTAGTGTGTTTCTTAGCCATAACCTTGAAATTATGAATATGCATAAACAGTTCACTCTTATTCTTCATGAAGTATACTCATACTTTCCTTATATGTAACATGGCTATATGTCCTTATTATGTCTTATTATGTAGCCATTACATTTATTACTTAGCATAGGCTCTTCTATGTAGCAAAGCCATAGCCATATTTAACATAGCATAGCCATAGCATAGCGTATTCTACATAGCCAAATCATAGCCTCTTATTACATAGCCATAGATAGTAAATAATGGATAATACCCACAAAGCATGCCATTTGCTATATGGGTTCAACATCTCCCTATATACAAAGGAGATGTTTCCCAATTTTTTAGGAGTTGTATGTTTGTCATGCTTTAGTCATACACTTTACCCTATATGCTTTAGATAGATGCTTCTTCTAAGTAGAGGAGCATAGATAGATGATTTTCGCTTTATGCTTTATGATTTATGCTCTACACTGTATGTTTTATGCTTTGTGCCTTAAGCTATATGCTTTATGCTTTATGGTGTTGATTTATGCTTTGCATATACATATGCAGGATATGCAAGGCATAGAAATGTAAAAAGCATAAACAAGATCCACAAAGTGTACAACATAAACATTTGTAATAACAAGCATGCTTCTCCTAAACACAAAAGCACTATACGGTTTACATTTCTAGTCATGCATCAACTAGTATAAGTATATTTAAACTCCCTTAGATCCATAATATGACTTCACACATGAGCTAGGTGATGCTAAGTCCTTCCCCATCCATGCTAGAGAAGGATGTAGGTGTTAGGTTCTTAGGAGACCTTAAAGCTCAATATCTCCTCATACAAAGAAGATGGTCTCTACCTCTTAAGGTCAAGCTAAGTTCATATTTGGAAATGAACACTATACTCCATGTTTATGACTATGGTTTGCATAACATTTATGGAAAAAGGGTCAGTCCTTGAGTCTATGGAAAAAGATATGTTATGCCTTGGATTCATGATGAGGAAGATTATCTTTGTATACAAACTTGTTTAGGGTATACTAAGACTTGATTAGATGCTTTAATATAAAGCTTTGATTAGTGAAGATTGAAGTCTAGACTTATGGTATGGCTTGGATAGCTTTATGCCTAAATTCTTAACAAACCCTTGGGATTTGTATCTAGAGACTCTTAAGGGAATGTTTATCTTGGCATCCATCTCACTATTTGGTGCTTAGCGACATGGTTGTCATAGTGTACACATATGGTACGGTACAGTACGGTACAGTATAGTATAGTGTATTTTATCATACTTTATGATCATATGATGCTAACATTTGAGTACATCTCACTTTCCTGGACTAGATGGCTAATCTAGCAGATGCTTAGGTGATGAAATCATCTCACTAAGATGAGACTTTGAGTCTTAGATACTCCTTTTCACTCTGCATGTACATTTGAGTGATGATCACATTCTTGGACTAGATAGTAAGTCTAGCAGTAGTAGGTGCCAAAATCATTGTTGCTAATAAGCTGATCCTTTAAACCATTGTGTACACAATTTAAACTTAAACATTAATGCAATAACATAAAACGAGAGAAAAAAAGAATTTTCATTAAGTTGTGATTACATCAATGTCTTTATACCTTGTCCAACCCATGTAAAAATTTATACTCTTGCAAGAGTGTAGTGAAGTCTTTGAGTTGGGTTTCCTGTATCCACTTTGTATCTTCATAAGGTTTTTAAATTTAATGAGATAACTTTGTAAAACTTTAGCATTTCTCAAAAAATTATCTTCATGCTTAAGGATGACCTCAAGCTATAGGATCGCCTCTTTCGTCAAATGCAAGAGAATCCTCTTGTATTGGTTCCATAGGAGGCGAGCGCTTAAATGGCTTGAGAAGGCTCACATGAAAGGCATTATGTATATGCCAATGGATCGCTAACTTCAATCCATAAGAGGTTTCATTTATTCTCTTAAGGATTAATGAAACCTTTCCAGATTCTTTAAGGATCTGGAAATGTCCATAATACCACTTTGTCGATTTGGCATAAAACTTTTAGTGTCCCGTTTGTTCACCTTGCCAATCCTTACCTGTACTATGACTTAAGTGGACCTTAGAGAATTTGAGTAAGACCCAATCATTATCTTTAAACTCTAGTGGCCTTCTACAACTTGTTTATACTTTTACTATGAAGCTTGGATAGCTTCCTTAATCTTTTGCAAGGATTCCTTAATATCCCTCACATACTCATCCACAACAAATATATTTTGCTTCATCTTGAAGATAAGAGGAGGCTTTGGTCTTCCTTCAATTATCTCAAATGGTGATTTACTAGTGGGGATGTATGTATTCTATTATTATATGCATACTCTACCAAAGATAGGTACTTTTCCCATTGATTTTGGTGAGCACTGAGCAACCTCTCCAACATAACTTTTCAAAAGATCAAGTATCTTAGAATTTGAAATTTCACTTTGGCCATCCATTTGTGGGTGATAAACGAATAAAAAATTAAGACTTGTACCAAGATTCTAGAACGATCCATGCCAGAAGAGACTTGTCATGCGCGAGTCTCTATCTAAGACTATTGAGGTTGGTAATCCATGATACTTGAAAATTTGACAAATAAATAGTATAGCCATATGTGATGCACCTTAATAGTCTTTTTAACAGGGATAAATGTGCTTGTTTACTAAAGTGATCAACTACAATCCATATTCCCATGTTGCCATGGATAGACTTTAACAATCCAAAGATAAAAACTTTGCCAAGGGGGGCATCAGGGACAGGTAGGGGTTGCAATAATCCTAGTGGTCTTCCTCCATCATATTTGACTTTTTGACTTACCAAGCATTGAGAAACATAATCTTGGATATCTTTCCTCATAGAGGGCCAATAGAAATAATTTTCTATTGCTTGAGTTATAATTTGAATTCTGTGATGCCTTGCATAGGGATGAGCATAGGATTCATACAAAACCTTCTCACGTAGGTCTTGTGTAATGCATAGGCAGGAGCCATGCTATAGAAATACCTCATTTAGTGATAATGGTGCATGGCCTTTTCCACTTTCTAATTATTTCATAATGTTTGCAAAGTCACTATTTTGTGCGTACTTGTTAATCATGCTTATCAAGTCATGATTATGTACAATAGAAATTACATTAACACAATAGGTCCTCTCCTTGAGAGTGCATCAACCACCCTTGTATTTTGTTTACCTGGGATGTGAGCAATATGAAAATGAAATTGTAAAAGAAAATTAGCCCACCTCGTTTGTTTGTCAAATAGCTTGGTTTGCATCATAGAATACTTGATCCTTTGATGATCCATTCGAATAATGAATGGAGTACCCAACAAATAATGCTTCCATGTATTTAAATCATGAATCACTGCAAGTAATCCTTTCTCATAAATTCCACGAGTCTTTTCTTGCGATTGCAAATGATGACTTTCATAGGTTATAGGGTGTCCTTCTTGAGAAAGTATTGCACCTACACTATCGCCACATGCATCACAATGTACCTCAAAAGTCTTGGTGAGGTTAGGAAGCATTAAAAGTAGTTGTGACATAAGCTTTGCTTTAAGCTCCTTAAAGGAAGTGTGCTCCCTTATCCATTGGAATTTGAACTTTTTCTAAGTTAAATCATGTAAGGGACCTGATATTATAGAAAACTTCTCTATGAAGCATCTATAATAGGAACACATGCCAATGAAACTTCTGAGCTCATGAAAGTTTCTAGGTTGTGGCCACTCTTCTATTATCTTAAGCTTTTCAAGATCCATAGAGATCTCGCTTTTAGAGATAATGTGGCCCAAATAGTGAATCTCTTTAAGGAAGGACTTGCTCTTTTTATTAATGTAAATCTTATGTTTATGTAACTCTTCAAACACTATGATTTTTTCTTCATCGAGTGATCTAGAATAAACAATTATATCATCAAAGAACATTCTAGTGAATGCATGATGCCTACAAAAAATGCTATCCATTAAATGATTAAAAGTAGTTGGAGTATTAGTGAGACCAAAAGGCATCACTAAGTACTCATACAAACCAAATTGCATTCTAAATGCAATCTTGTGGATATCTTTTAGTACAATCCTTATTTGATGATACCCACTTTTAAAATCAATCTTGTGGATATCTTTTAGTACAATCCTTATTTGATGATACCCACTTTTAAAATCAATCTTATTATAGTAGATTGATCCTTGGAGCTTTTCAATAATTCCTTCAATCCTAGGGAGTTGAAAACGATTCTTGATAGTGTTCTTATCTAGCACACATGATAGTCCACACACACATGGTATGAGCATTTTGCACTAGTAACAGTGGAGAGCAATAAGGAGAAGAGTTGGGATGCACCATTCCTTTCTCTAGAAGCTCGTTGACTTGCATCATTATTTTCTCTTGTTGTGCTAAAGATACTCTATAGGGAGGCCTATTTGAAGGGAAGCTTCCTTGAATAAACTCTATCTTCCTTGAATATTGTAACTAGAGTACCCCTCTTGTACTCTACCTCTGTACTCGTCGTCGATAGAGCAACTATAGGTTGCTTCTTGCTGCTCCATGTGATAGCAGTGCTCCCAAGTGAGAACATAAACCCACTAGTAGATCACCGATCAAATACACTACTAGCCCAATTAGCATCTTTGTAGCCATAGAGCTCCAACTCTATGCCAGTCTCATAGAAAAGTACATAATCCAATGTATCACTCACATAATGCAATGTGCACCTCACTACATCCAAGTATGGCTTCTTGGGAGTTCGCATAAACTGGCTCTCCAAACCAATTGTGTAATTCATATCTGGCCACAATATAGTTAAGTAGATCAAGCAACCCACAATCTTCCTCTACATGGTAGCATTCTCAATCACTTAACCCACATCAATTCTCATCTTCAAACTCTGTTCTAAGGGCAAAGCAATAGGCTTATAATCATCCATACCATACTTTGACAGCATATCCAATGCATATTGCTTCTACGATGCCATATAACTCACCCAAATCTTTCATGTCAAATTCCTATTTAAGGAGAGTCTTTACATGCTCCACATTAGCCACATTACCACCTTCAACAATCAAATCATCAACGTAGATGCAGACAATGACAACACCTATTTCATTCTCTCACACATACAATGAGTGATCTGCATCAGCCATATGAAAACCACTAGAAACCAAGTACGGTACAGTTCTCTCATGCCATGCTCTAGGAGCTTACTTTAGCTCGTAAAGTGCTTTCTTCAACCTACTTACATACTCAGAATGCCGCATATCTTCATAAGCCCTATGGTTGTTCCATATACACCTCTTCTTACAAGTCACCATGCAAGAATGCATTCTTCACATCCAATTGATGCAAGAACCAATGTAGATGTAGCCACTGTAACAATAGCACAAACTATAGCCATCTTAGCTACAAGGCTAAATGTCTCGTCATAATCAATGCTATAAGTTTGTGCATATCCCTTAGCAACAACCAATCTAGCTTTATACCTACTCATGGCACCATCTGTGTTATACTTCACTTGCATCCGATTACATTCTTGCTCTCCCAAGTTTCATTTGCATCAAGGGCAGCCATCCCTTCATCCATAGCTTGCACCCATTTCACATTTCCAATACTTTCTTCAAAGCATATGGGTTCTACATTCTCCACATTTCCAATAGCTTCTTCAAAGCATGTGGGTTCTACATCCTCCAATAATCTTTGCCATGTATGCACAATGGCGAGCCACATAACTATCATATGTCCATCACTGCACTAGACTCCTTACTCTCTCATATCTACGTGCTCCTGAATCATTGCCAAGTGTCCTATTACCTACTTGTATCCTTCTTGCACTTAAAGTCCCAATGGTGGGTATGCCAAACTCCTCATCAAGGCTCTGCTCATGAGAGATGACTCACACCTCCATCATTATGACCTACACTCAAATTTGGCAACTTTAGGGCATCATCAACCTTTTCCTTTCCTTTCCTTGATATATTTGATGAGTTAGCAAGACTCAATCTTTCACACAACCTGCCACTCCATGGATCTACACCATTACTTCTACTAGGTGACCCTTGCGGTCCACTCAAAACCTATCACTGCACACCTATATTTTTTGCAGCCACATTGTCTTGTACATCAGCCCCTAAATCATCCTTTACATCAGCATACCATGTTGCTATCTCATCAAATACAACATCCTTGCTCACCCTCACTTGATGCATATACCCTTTTTACTCAATTGAATAACCTATAAAAGCACATTTTTCTTCTCTTGTATCAAGCTTAGTACAAAGCTCATTTGGCACATGTACATATGCAATATATCCAGTGAGAAAAATCTAGTTTTCTACCATTGACCAATCATCATATCATGCATTGCAGAGCAATAGGAGTTATGTTCATGAAGTAAAAAGCTATAGACATAGCCTCAGCCCAAAAGCATCGTGGCATATATTTCTCATTCAACATTGCTCTTACAAATTCTACAATATGCCTATTCTTCCACTGAGCAACACCATTTTGTTACGGTGTATACATGCATAAAAATTGCCGCCCGCTGAATTCCATGCTTTTTTAGAGAATTGCTAAACTCATTGGTGAAGTACTTTCCCCCCCATATGACCTTGGGCACTGTATGAACTTCCTAGTGTGTTTCTCAGCCATAACCTTGAAATTATGAATATCCATAAACACTTCACTCTTATTCTTCATGAAGTATACTCATTCTTTCCTTGTATGTAACATAGTACCTACATCTACCCAAAGATGCAGTACTTGTCGGACCCCACTTTTTCCTACTTGAATGGAGTAGTGCTCTTATGGCTATGTCCTTATTATGTCTTATTATGTAGCCATAGCATAGCCATAGCCATAACATTTATTACTTAGCATAGGCTCTTCTATGTAGCAAAGCCATAGCCATATTTAACATAGCATAGCGTATTCTACATAGCCAAATCATAGCCTCTTATTACATAGCCATCGATAGTAAATAATGGATAATGCCCACAAAGCATGACATTTGCTATATGGGTTCAACATCTCCCTATATACAAAGGAGATGTTTCCCAATTTTTTAGGAGTTGTATGTATGTGGGGTGATTTTCTTTATTTCTTCTATTTATCTTCTTCATACATTTGGATGAATTTGATTGGCCCTTCAAAACCTTAATTTGAAATTTTTCGAAAATCTAGACCCCTAGGATAAGGCCTCTTGAATAAATTATACTTAATTTCTAATGCACCTTCTGAAAATCTTTTCGAACTTCTATTTCAGGCGAACTTATTTTAATCAAAAGATATATTTTTCCATCCAAAAATATTCAAAATCTGAATATTCTCTCTCTAGAATATTTTCTCTCTCTAAGCCAAAATAGGTAGAAACAAGATCTTTTTTATTTCTGAAGAGGGAATCGATTACAGGGGAAGATGCTGGACATCTTGAGAGGCTGGGGAGGAATCTTACATTCTCTCCTACTTGAAAAACGCGAGAGTCCTCATCTCGCAAACTGGGAGTAATCTCAGAACAGATCGGCTTCTTTCTCCCAGGTGGCATCTTTAAAAGGATAGAACTCCCATTTAACCAATAATTCTCTCAAAATTATGTTCCTCCTGAGAATCTTTAGTCGAACATCAAGGATTTCTTCAGGTTGGAGTTCCATCTACCCTTGGGTTGAAGAAGTTAAGATTTCATTCATCAAGCACATGATTCGGGCTTTTGGTATATACTTTTTAAGAAGGCTGACATGAAATACATTATGTACTTTGAGATGAGGAGGCAGAAGAAGCTCGTAGGCTAAGTCACCTACTTTCTTTGTAATTAGATATGGCCCACAATATCTGGGGGATAACTTCTTATACTTCCCAAGAGATAGAGAACTTCTTTTGGGGCGTACTCGAATGAAGACCATATCTGCTTCTTCGAATTCTTTGTCTGTAAGATCCCTGTCCCCATCGTGCAACGGATTCGGGGTGCTAGCAGCGGAAGTAGCACATCTTGTGTAGGGTAGGGTCCCACACTCGGGGCCTCACCCACGGATATCCGGACAGGTGACTAATTCCTCGATTCTTCCAAATCGAACTCGGAAAAAACTTCTCTTGCCCGGAAAGCACGCGGGCGATTCCACCAGATAACTTTTCCCTAACGTAGTCAAAAACCTTAACTAACTGAGCTCGTCTGACCGAACCCGTAAGTCCCATAGTCAGATCAGGTAAAAAAGACTGTACTTGGATCATAGAGACCAACGCTTTTTTCCTCATTGAGAGGCACAGCTGTTGATTCTTTTCCATAGAATAATTTTTGTCCGAGATTTACTTCCTCTATCGAACTAAACAGAAATTGAGTCTCGATTTACGGATTCATCAGTCCAGCCTCTAACTCCATCCAGTCCCATGGGTTAGCCAACTGCCCAACCACTGTAGTGATGGGATCCAATTTAAAATTTGGTTAGGTTTTGTCCCGGGTACTAGGGAAAAGAGTTCCCAGGCCCCCTAGCCGGAAGTCCATGCAAACATAAAACTAGTCACACCACTTACACACCCAATATGAAATTGCCTTTTTCTCTGCATCAGCTAACTTTAAAACAGTCCTTTAATGAAACCATTAAGTCACTGATCACAATCTTCAAAATCTCTAGTTGAATCCATATTTCTAATCATTCATTTCATCGGTGTACTTATGGCATCATTGGCAACCAGAACGCTCACCACCTGTTCACTCAGGGGCCTTTTCGATAGTTCCTAGCTCATAGTAACCGGCAATATATTCACATAACAAAATGGAATCTCCGTGGAAGATTAGCAAGATCAACCAACAGATCCATATAAAAGAGCCATGGACTCATCCGTTGAGGACCAGCAAGGTCAATCAACCAGATCCATGCCCGGTTTCAGAAAACATCTCTTAGTCCTTATTTCAATATCTTCCACGACGCACGTGTGGGTATCTTTGGCGACCCAGATCCCGAGCACCGTATGGTCAGCACCCTCTAGGATCCTTCGCAGGTCACCTAGCGCTTCACTCATAGGCCGCTTCCTTGGTCCCTCATCCACCGTACCGAAAGCTCACCATTTAAATCAAACCGAAGCTGATCAAGACATCGGCCGACCTTGCTACGCGAGACATCCTCCATTGACTCTCCGTCAGCAATTGCAACTTTATCAGGTAGGTCTTCACGACCTTAATCACAAGATGGTCAAAATGCTTCCCTAGCATTCTTGACATAAAATAGTCATTTACAAATAGGTCACAAATACAGTTTCTATATTGAACTCTCGTCTTTCCACATTATTCCACATTAATCCATATTATTTAATCCAATTCCAATTCATATGTGTATCCATTCTTGACTAGATACATCATTTTCTATCCCATCACATAGGATTCATTCACTTCACATAACATCCATTCCTATCTTTCTTAATTTACATTACGTCTCCTCACATCCATTTCTCATTACATCTCATTCGTTCAGATCTTATATTATTCATTCACATTCTGATTCACATGACATCTCATCTCATCAATTTGCTCATATCGACTTCATATCCATTCACATTCATATTTACATTCATTATTCCACACACACATCCACATTCGTACATCCACATTCACATCTATATTTATACATCCATTTTCATATCCGCATTCGTACATCCACATTCACATCTATATTTATACATCCATTTTCATATCCGCATTCATACATCCACATCCAAATCCACATTCATACATCCACATCCACATCTACATTCATACATCCACATCAGGGATTTCATTAACGTCTTCACAATTTCATGATCACGTTAACAAAACATGTTATTAACATATTAAAACTTTTGATCACATTGTATATTCACATGACCTAAACAATGACCTGCCAAAACCTACTAGTCCCGTAACCCCGCCGGGGTTCTTTTGTTTTCCCAGCGGGCCCGTCGGGATATCTCAATATCCCAGCGGGCCTGCTGGGAAAACAAAAGAACCCCAGCGGGGTTCTGTCATGTTTATAAACATTGCCCGACACCCATCATGCAACTTTTGGAGATAGTCCTTGTTTTGGGGGCGTGATATCTCTCCTCAAAGTACTTGTAGAGCTCTCGAGTTGCTAGAAGTGTCCTCTTGGGAAGAACGTCCTTATCTTAGGGGCTGTCGTCTTTCCTTGTAGGCACTCCTAAGGCTATTGAGCCACTCGTCCTTAGTTCTTTGAATTGGGGACAAGGTGTGGTTCGTAGCTAATACTTGCTGTAAGATCCCGGTCTCCACCGCGCAACGGATTCGGGGTGCTAGCAGCGGAAGTAGCACATCATGTGCGGGTAGGGGTCTCACACTCGGGGCCTCGCCCACGGATATCCGGACAAGAGACTAGTCCGTCGGTTTGTCCAAAACCGAAACCGGAAAAACTTCCTTTACCCGGAAAGCATGGGCGATTCCACCAGGATAACTCTTTACTCTAACGTAGTCAAGATCATTACTGATCACGCTGATCCGACTGCACCTATAAAGATACTCAGTCGGATCAAGGAAGAAACTTGCACTTGGATCATTGGGATCAACGCTTTTTTCCCCATCAAGAGGCACAGCCGTTGATTCCTATCCATAGAACAATTACTATCCAGGATTTACTTTATCTATCGTAATAACAGAAGTTGAGTCTCGATTTACGGATCCATCAGTCCAGCCTAACCCCATCTGATCCCATGGGTTAGCCAACCGCCCAACCACTGTAGTGATGGGATCCAATTTGGAATTCGGTTAGGTTTTGTCCCGGGTACCAAGGAAAAGAGTTCCAAGGCCCCCTAGCCGGAAGTTCATGCAAACATAAAACTAGCCACACCACTTACACACCCAATATGAAATTGCCTTTTTCTTAGCATCAGCTAACTTTAAAACAATCCTTTAATGAAACCATAGTACCACTGTTCACAATCTTCCAATTTATCCGGTTGATTCATAATTTCCCATCATTCCTTCATCAGAGTATCTATGGCATCATTGGCAACTAGAACGCTCACCACCTGTCCACACAGGGGCCTTTTCAATAGTTCCTAGCCCATAATACTCGGCAATATAATCACTTATAAAAATCAAGATGGACTCTCGTTGAAGATCAGCAAGATCAACCAACAGATCCATATAAAGAGCCATGGACTCATCCATTGAAGACCAGCAAGGTCAATCAATCAGATCCATGCCCGGTTTCACAAAACAACTCTTACTCCTTGTTCCAATATCTTCCTTGACGCACGTGTGGGTATCCTGGGCGACCCAGAGCCCGAGCACCGTATGGTCAGCACCCTCTAGGATCCTTCGCAGGTGACCTAGCGCTTCACTCATAGGCCGCTTCCTTGGTCCCTCATCCACCGTACCGGAAGCTCACCATTTTTAATCGAACCGAGGCTGGTCAAGACCTCGGCCGACCTTGCTACGCGAGATGTCCTCCATTGACTCTCCGTCAGCAGTTGCAACTTTAACAGTTAGGTCTCCACGACCTTAATCACAAGACGGTCAAAATGCTTCCCCAGCATTCTTGACATAAAACAGCCATTTACAAACAGCATTTACAACAGTTTACAAATACAGTTTCTATATTAACTCTCATTTTTCCACATTATCTCTCATTAATCCACATTACTTATTCCACATTCCATTTATATATGTACTCATCCAATCACATCATTTTCCATCTCTTCATTTCAGATTCCTTCACATCACATATCATATATTCACATCCATATCCACATCCATACATCCACATCCACATCCATACATCCACATCTACATGCTTACTCTCCATTTTCACATCCTCATTTATACATCTACATCCCGTATCCACATTCATACATACACATCCATACATCCACACCCACATGCATACATCCACTATCACGTCCTCTTCATACATCCACATCCACATACATATATACATCCACATCCACATTCCCATTCACATTCCACATTCCCATTCCCATCCACATACATACATACATCCTCATCCACATTTCCATTCACATCTATACATCCACATCTACATCCACATACATACATACATCCACATTCACATTCCACATTCACATCTATACATCCACATCCACATCCACATTCACATCTATACATCCACATTCACATTTCCGTTCACATCTATACATCCACATACATACATACATCCACATCCACATTCCACATTCACATCTACATCCACATTCACATACATCCACATCCACATACCCATTCACAACTATACATCCACATCTACATCCACATTCACATCTATGCATATACATCCTCATGCATACATCCACATTCACATTCACATCTATACATCCACATCTACATTCACATTCACATCTATGCATATACATCTTCATGCATACATCTACATCCACATTCACATCTATGCATTTACATCTTCATGCATACATCCATTTTCACATTCATACATCCACATCCACATTCCCATTCACATCTATACATCCACATCTACATCCACATTCACATCTATGCATATACATCCTCATGCATACATCCACATTCACATTCACATCTATACATCCACATCTACATCCACATTCATATCTATGCATATACATCTTCATGCATACATCTACATCCACATTCCACATTCACATCTACATCCACATTCACATACATCCACATCCACATTCCACATTCACATCTACATCCACATTCACATACATCCACATCCACATCTTAATTCATCTTATCACCTCCTAACTTATTTCATAAGCATCTTATCACCTCTTATCACATCTTATACACTTAAGGAGATTAATACTTTCGAAGTAAAAATCAATCTTTTATGCATCTTCCTATGCATAAATTGATTTAAAATGAAAATGATACTTTTGAATTAAAATTCAATCTTTCATGCATCTTCCTATGCATGAATTCAATTTAGATGAGAATGACACTTTTGAATCAATCTTTTATGCATCTTCCTATGCATAAATTCAATCTTTTATGCATCTTCCTATGCATAAATTCAATTTGGTAGGAATTACACTTTTAGAATAAAAGAATTTCTCTTATGCATCTAAGTTATGCATAAAATCCCTTTATGATGAAAATCGCACTTTTAGTATAAAAAGAATATCTTTTATGCATACTTTAGGCATGAAATCCAAATATGATAAAAGCAACACTTTTATAATAAAATAATCAACTCTTATGCATACTTCTATGCATGAAATTCAATTGTGATATAAGTAACACTTTTATAATAACATAATCAACTTTTATGCATACCTCTATGCATGAAATTCAATTGCGATAAAAGTAACTCTTTTATGTTAAAATAATAATCTTTTATGCATACCTCTATGCATGAAATCCAAATATGATAAAAGTAACACTTTTATGTAAAAAAAATAATCTTTTATGCATACCTCTATGCATGAAATCCAAATATGATAAAAGTAACACTTTTATGTTAAAATAATAATCTTTTATGCATACCTCTATGCATGAAATCCAAATATGATAAAAGTAACACTTTTATGTAAAAAAATAATCTTTTATGCATACCTCTATGCATGAAATCCAAATATGATAAAAGTAACACTTTTATGTTAAAATAATAATCTTTTATGCATAGCTCTATGCATGAAAATCAATTATGCATAATATAAAAATCAATTTCTCTATGATTACAATGAATATCTTTCAATTAATCTAGGATGATAATTCCTAGAATATGGTAGGAAATCCTCTTTTTATGCTTTGAATGAAATTATTTTATGCATATTTTTTATAAAACTTTTGCCATAGCTCCGCTACTATGACTGATAAATCTCAATTTTTCTAAGGGATAAAGCTTATCATTAAGGAAATAATTAAAATGATCTCTAATTGGATCATTAATCCATAATGGATTGAATCATCAATATACATAAACTAAAAGCATAGAAAAAAGACATTAATTTGGCCTCAAGCATAGCTTAATCTTGGGTTAAGGAAAAGCTTTATGAAAAGCTTGATTTGGATTGAGAATGGGTCATGAGTATGACCATTTCTTGAGTGAGAGAGAGAAATTACATAAAAACCATTAGAATTTAAACATAAATGGAAATTAACTTCAATAGCATTTATTAAATTATGTAACTCTTCACTACTATTCACCAATTAACTTCAATAGCATTTAAAAAACCATACCAATTAAGCTTCTCAAGCTTGAGAGGGGTTGAGAAGAGAGAAACATTAAGAAATTATAGAAAAAATCAATATTCACTAATTACCTTACAAATTGCTTGATTCTTTGTTCACAGTAGAGGCCCCCAACCAATCAATTGGTTAAGTATGTTGATGGAGCCACCAATGGGGATTGAAGAAAGAGGGAAGCTCCAAAAACTAGTGAATTAGTAATGAATTCATAGTTCTTGGCTTAGTTGGAGTAGAGTAACGATGCATAAACACTATATATTTTTCAACAAAAGGGGGAGGCTTCTATTTATAGGAAAAATTGAGCTCCTAACCAAACAAACTGATTCTAGAATTTTCTAAATCAGTTTGGTCAATATTTGACCATTTTTAGGTCAGTTAAGCTAACTTTTTGGAACTAGACTTGAATGAGGAGAGAGGAGAGATGAAATATCTCAATTTTTATGAGTTTAAAACTCATTCAAGCATGTGAAATATGCACCTCCTCCCCTTCCTTACATATGTGTCATAATGGAATCATTTTAATATTGCTCATAGTTTTTTACTAATAAACCTTGTACATTTTCAACTCTTCATCTTATGTGAAATATGCACCTCCTTTAAAGAACTCCCCTTCCTTACATATGTGTCATAATGGAATCATTTTAATATTGCTCATAGTTTTTTACTAATAAACCTTGTACATTTTCAACTCTTCATCTTATTTGAGCATTTACTCATTTTTGGATACCCAAAATATCTCATATTTTTAATATTGCTCATAGTTTTTTACTAATAAACCTTGTACATTTTCAACTCTTCCTCTTATGTGAGCATTTACTCATTTTTGGGTATCTTCTTTTACAAATTGGATTTATCTCCTCCCTTATTGATGCTATTGGCCCATAGGAACCTTAATTGGACCATAATCCAAAAATTTCTGAAAATCTAGACCCTTAGGCTAAGGTCCTTTATACCCATTTCCAATTAATTCCAATTGCACATTGGAAAGTTCTTTTTGAATTTCTGTTTCAGGGGAACTTATTTTAATAAGATGAGATAATTTTCTATCCAAAAATATTAAAAATCTCAATATTGTCTCTCTAGAATATTTTCTCTCTCTAGATTAAAACAGTTAGAAACAAGGTCTTTTATATTTCTGAAGAGGGATTGATTATAGGGGAAGATGCTGGACATTTTGAGAGGCTGGGGAGGAATCTTACATTCTCTCCCACTTGAAAAACGCGAGATGCTCTCATCTCGCAAACTGGGAGTAATTTCGCAAGATGCACAAGTATGAGACTAAGAGAAATTTTTTTAATTAAGATTAATCACCAATAAAAAAAGTCTCAAAGAGAGTAAGGTTCAAGACAAGAACAAGATTTAAACTTTATTCATTCTTCAAACATATACAGTAAAGATAGAAGAACTCATTACACTTCCATAAGCCCGTCCATCATATGATCACAAAAGCAGCACTCACAAGCTGCGCACGTATAAGGTAACTCATCTATGGGAATGATTCTGTTGGTTATTGCTGCGCCTATCTCAGTGGTATGAGGTGTTCTAACAAAAGGACCTCTGAGAGGAAAGCCAAAAACGGGGTAAAGGCATATCTTCTCATGAGGAAGAAAACGCCAGTAAGAAGACCCGCTCAGAAAACCCAAGATGTCTTGATCTCATGACGCAGTAGTATCGAGGACCCAAACCCAAGGCTTCGATAACCATGGCCAAGCGGACATTGTTACGAAAGTGCTGCTGACCCCAGGGTGTTACCCTAGTTATGTCTTGATAGGTCCGCCATTTGGTCTGCGCTACAGAAGTTCCTAGGTGAGGAAAAAGTGAGCGCTCATACTGTTCTATAAAATCCTTCTTCACAGACTCACTTGCGTCTTGAAGGTGAGGAATCATTATGGATAAAACTAATTCTTGTTGCCAAGCCATGAAGGAGATTAAGAAAGAAAGGAGATCGATGGGGGTAAGATTACTGTGAATGACAAGTAAAAGTTACGACTTATATAAAGGAAGGAGCTAGCGTAACTTAGAAGCCAACGGTAACTTGCCACTGAAGTGTCACATCTATGCATATACATCTTCATGCATACATCTACATCCACATTCCACATTCACATCTACATCCACATTCACATACATCCACATCCACATTCCACATTCACATCTACATCCACATTCACATACATCCACATCCACATCTTAATTCATCTTATCACCTCCTAACTTATTTCATAAGCATCTTATCACCTCTTATCACATCTTATACACCTCTTATCACATCCTATCACATCTCTTTTCTATTTATAGAATATAAGAGAATTCTTATATTTGATATAAGATTTCTTTACACATTTATTTATGCATAAATTCCATTTAAGGAGATTAATACTTTCGAAGTAAAAATCAATCTTTTATGCATCTTCCTATGAATAAATTCATTTAAAATGAAAATGATACTTTTGAATTAAAATTCAATCTTTCATGCATCTTCCTATGCATGAATTCAATTTAGATGAGAATGACACTTTTGAATCAATCTTTTATGCATCTTCCTATGCATAAATTCAATCTTTTATGCATCTTCCTATGCATAAATTCAATTTGGTAGGAATTACACTTTTAGAATAAAAGAATTTCTCTTATGCATCTAAGTTATGCATAAAATCCCTTTATGATGAAAATCGCACTTTTAGTATAAAAAGAATATCTTTTATGCATACTTTAGGCATGAAATCCAAATATGATAAAAGTAACACTTTTATAATAAAATAATCAACTCTTATGCATACTTCTATGCATGAAATTCAATTGTGATATAAGTAACACTTTTATAATAACATAATCAACTTTTATGCATACCTCTATGCATGAAATTCAATTGCGATAAAAGTAACTCTTTTATGTTAAAATAATAATCTTTTATGCATACCTCTATGCATGAAATCCAAATATGATAAAAGTAACACTTTTATGTAAAAAAAAATAATCTTTTATGAATACCTCTATGCATGAAATCCAAATATGATAAAAGTAACATTTTTATGTTAAAATAATAATCTTTTATGCATACCTCTATGCATGAAATCCAAATATGATAAAAGTAACACTTTTATGTAAAAAAATAATCTTTTATGCATACTTCTATGCATGAAATCCAAATATGATAAAAGTAACACTTTTATGTTAAAATAATAATCTTTTATGCATAGCTCTATGCATGAAAATCAATTATGCATAATATAAAAATCAATTTCTCTATGATTACAATGAATATCTTTCAATTAATCTAGGATGATAATTCCTAGAATATGGTAGGAAATCCTCTTTTTATGCTTTGAATGAAATTATTTTATGCATATTTTTTATAAAAATTTTGCCATAGCTCCGCTGCTATGACTGATAAATCTCAATTTTTCTAAGGGATAAAGCTTATCATTAAGGAAATAATTAAAATGATCTCTAATTGGATCATTAATCCATAATGGATTGAATCATCAATATACATAAACTAAAAGCATAGAAAAAAGACATTAATTTGGCCTCAAGCATAGCTTAATCTTGGGTTAAGGAAAAGCTTTATGAAAAGCTTGATTTGGATTGAGAATGGGTCATGAGTATGACCATTTCTTGAGTGAGAGAGAGAAATTACATAAAAACCATTAGAATTTAAACATAAATGGAAATTAACTTCAATAGCATTTATTAAATTATGTAACTCTTCACTACTATTCACCAATTAACTTCAATAGCATTTAAAAAACCATACCAATTAAGCTTCTCAAGCTTGAGAGGGGTTGAGAAGAGAGAAACATTGAGAAATTATAGAAAAAATCAATATTCACTAATTACCTTACAAATTGCTTGATTCTTTGTTCACAGTAGAGGCCCCCAACCAATCAATTGGTTAAGTATGTTGATGGAGCCACCAATGGGGATTGAAGAAAGAGGGAAGCTCCAAAAACTAGTGAATTAGTAATGAATTCATAGTTCTTGGCTTAGTTGGAGTAGAGTAACGATGCATAAACACTATATATTTTTCAACAAGGGGGAGGCTTCTATTTATAGGAAAAATTGAGCTCCTAACCAAACAAACTGATTCTAGAATTTTTGAAATCAGTTTGGTCAATATTTGACCATTTTTAGGTCAGTTAAGCTAACTTTTTGGAACTAGACTTGAATGAGGACAGAGGAGAGATGAAATATCTCAATTTTTATGAGTTTAAAACTCATTCAAGCATGTGAAATATGCACCTCCTCCCCTTCCTTACATATGTGTCATAATGGAATCATTTTAATATTGCTCATAGTTTTTTACTAATAAACCTTGTACATTTTCAACTCTTCATCTTATGTGAAATATGCACCTCCTTTAAAGAACTCCCCTTCCTTACATATGTGTCATAATGGAATCATTTTAATATTGCTCATAGTTTTTTACTAATAAACCTTGTACATTTTCAACTCTTCATCTTATGTGAGCATTTACTCATTTTTGGATACCCAAAATATCTCATATTTTTAATATTGCTCATAGTTTTTTACTAATAAACCTTGTACATTTTCAACTCTTCATCTTATGTGAAATATGCACCTCCTTTAAAGAACTCCCCTTCCTTACATATGTGTCATAATGGAATCATTTTAATATTGCTCATAGTTTTTTACTAATAAACCTTGTACATTTTCAACTCTTCATCTTATGTGAGCATTTACTCATTTTTGGATACCCAAAATATCTCATATTTTTAATATTGCTCATAGTTTTTTACTAATAAACCTTGTACATTTTCAACTCTTCATCTTATGTGAGCATTTACTCATTTTTGGGTATCTTCTTTTACAAATTGGATTTATCTCCTCCCTACACATGGATTGATGCTATTGGCCCATAGGAACCTTAATTGGACCATAATCCAAAAATTTCTGTGAGATCCCTGTTCCCACCGTGCAACAGATTCGGGGTACTAGCAGCAGAAGTAGCACTTCATGCGCGGGGCAGGGACCCACACTCGGGGCCTCGTCCACGGATATCCGGACAAGAGACTAATCCGTCGGTTTTTCCAAAACCGAACCCGAAAAAAACTTCCCTTACCCGGAAAGCATGGGCGATTCCACCAGGATAACTCTTTACTCTAACACAGTCAAGATCATTACAGATCAACTGATCTGACTGCACCTTTAACGGTACTTGGTCAAATCAAGGAAGAAACTTGCACTTGGATCATTGGGATCAACGCTTTTTTCCCCATCAAGAGGCACAGCCTTTGATTCCTATCCATAGAACAATTTCTATCCGGGATTTACTTCATCTATCGTAATAATAGAAATTAAATCTCGATTTACGGATCCATCAGTCCAGCCTAACCCCATCCGATCCCATGGGTTAGCCAACCGCCCAACCACTGTAGTGATGGGATCCAATTTGGAATTTGGTTAGGTTTTGTCCCGGGTACCAAGGAAAAGAGAGTTCCAAGGCCCCCTAGCCGGAAGTTCATGCAAACATAAAACTAGCCACACCACTTACACACCCAATATGAAAATTGCCTTTTTCTTAGCATCAGCTAACTTTAAAACAATCCTTTAATGAAACCATAGTACCACTGATCACAATCTTCCAATTTATCCAGTTGATTCATAATTTTCCATCATTCCTTCATCAGAGTATCTATGGCATCATTGGCAACTAGAACGCTCACCACCTGTCCACACAGGGGCCTTTTCAATAGTTCCTAGCCCATAATACTCGGCAATATAATCACTTATAAAAATCAAGATGGACTCTCGTTGAAGATCAGCAAGATCAACCAACAGATCCATATAAAGAGCCATGGACTCATCCATTGAAGACCAACAAGGTCAATCAACCAGATCCATGCCCGGTTTCACAAAACAACTCTTACTCCTTGTTCCAATATCTTCCTCGACGCACGCGTGGGTATCCTAGGCGACCCAGAGCCCGAGCACCGTATGGTCAGCACCCTCTAGGATCCTTCGCAGGTGACCTAGCGCTTCACTCATAGGCCGCTTCCTTGGTCCCTCATCCACCGTACCGGAAGCTCACCATTTTAATCGAACCGAGGCTGGTCAAGACCTCGGCCGACCTTGCTACGCGAGACGTCCTCCATTGACTCTCCGTCAGCAGTTGCAACTTTATCAGTTAGGTCTCCACGACCTTAATCACAAGACGGTCAAAATGCTTTCCCAGCATTCTTGACATAAAACAGCCATTTACAAACAGCATTTACAAACAGTTTACAAATACAATTTCTATATTAACTCTAATTTTTCCACATTATCTCTCATATAATCCACATTACTTATTCCTCATTCCATTTATATGTGTACTCATCCAATCACATCATTTTCCATCTCTTCACTTCAGATTCCTTCACATCACATATCATATATTCACATCCATACATCCACATCCACATCCACATTCACATCCATACATCCACATCTACATGCTTACCTCCATTTTCACATCCTCATTTATACATCCACATCCCATATCCACATTCATACATACACATCCATATCCACATCCATACATCCACATCCACATGCATACATCCACTATCACGTCCTCATTCATACATCCACATCCACATGCATACATCCACTATCACGTCCTCATTCATACATCCATATCCACATACATACATACATCCACATCCACATTCCCATTCACATCTATACATCCACATCTACATCCACATGCATACATCCACTATCACGTCCTCATTCATACATCCACATCCTCATGCATACATCCACTATCACGTCCTCATTCATACATCCATATCCACATACATACATACATCCACATCCACATTCCCATTCACATCTATACATCCACATCTACATCCACATACACACATACATCCACATCCACATTCCACATTCACATCTATACATCCACATCTACATCCATATACATACATACATCCACATCCACATTCCACATTCACATCTATACATCCACATCTACATCCACATTCACATATATCCACATCCACATTCCCATTCACATCTATACATACACATCTACATCCACATACATACATACATCCACATCCACGTTCCACATTCACATCTATACAACCACATCTACATCCACATTCACATACATCCACATCTACATTCACATTCACATCTATATCCACATCTATATTCCCATTCACATCTATACATCCACATCTACATCCACATACATACATACATCCATATCCACATTCCACATTCACTTCTATACAACCACGTCTACATCCACATTCACATCTATGCATATACATCTTCATGCATACATCCATTTTCACATGCATACATCCACACTCCCATCTCCACATCCACACATCCACATACATACATCCATTTTCACATTCCCATTCATATAACCCCATATGCCTTCATATCTAATCTTTTATATCACATCCATTCTCACCCTATCACAACCCATATACATCTTATCTCATCTCATACACTTCTTATCTCATCCCATACACATCTTATCACATCTTAACTCATCTTATATGCATCTTATCATATCTTATCACTTCCCATATCTTTTATGCATACTTCTATGCATGAAATTCAATTATGCTAAAAGTAACACTTTTATAATAAAATAATCATCTCTTATGCATACCTCTATGCATGAATTTCAATTATGCTAAAAGTAACACTTTTATAATAAAATATTCATCTCTTATGCATACCTCTATGCATGAAATTCAATTATGCTAAAAGTAACACTTTTATAATAAAATATTCATCTCTTATGCATACCTCTATGCATGAAATTCAATTATGCTAAAAGTAACACTTTTGATATAAAAATTTATCCATTATGCATACTTCTATGCATGTAAATAAAAATGATAAAAGTAACACTTTTGATATAAAAATTTATCCATTATGCATACTTCTATGCATGTAAATAAAAATGATGAAAGTAACACTTTTGATATAAAAATTTATCCATTATGCATACTTCTATGCATGTAAATAAAAATGATAAAAGTAACACTTTTGATATAAAAATTTATCCATTATGCATACTTCTATGCAAGTAAATAAAAATGATAAAAGTAACACTTTTGATATAAAAACTTATTCTTTATGCATAATATAAAAATTCAATTTCTCTATGATTATAATGAAATTCTTTCAATTAGTCTAGGATGATAATTCCTAGAATATGGTAGGAAGTCCTTTTTTTATGCTTTGAATGAAATTATTTTATGCATAATTTTTATAAAAATTTTGCCATAGCTCCGCTGCTATGACTGATAAATCTCAATTTTTCTAAGGGATAAAGCTTATCATTAAGGAAATAATTAAAATGATCTCTAATTGGATCATTAATCCATAATGGATTGAATCATCAATATGCATAAACTAAAAGCATAGAAAAAAAAACGATTAATTTGGCCTCAAGCATAGCTTAATCTTGGATTAAGGAAAAGCTTAATGAAAAGCTTCTTTTGGATTGAGAATGGGTCATGAGTATGACCATTTCTTGAGTGAGAGAGAGAAATTACATAAAAACCATTAGAATTTAAACATAAATGAAAATTAACTTCAATAGCATTTATTAAATTATGTAACTCTTCACTACTATTCACCAATTAACTTCAATAGCATTTAAAAAACCATACCAATTAAGCTTCTCAAGCTTGAGAGGGGTTGAGAAGAGAGAAACATTGAGAAATTATAGAAAAGAGCAATATTCACTAATTACCTTACAAGTTGCTTGATTCTTTGTTCACGGTAGAGGCCCCCAACCAATCAATTGGTTAAGTATGTTGATGGAGCCACTAATGGGGATTGAAGAAAGAGGGAAGCTCCAAAAACTAGTGAATTATTAAATGAATTCACAGTTCTTGGCTTAGGTGGAGTAGAGTAACGATGCATAAACACTATATATTTTTCAACAAGGGGGAGGCTTCTATTTATAGGAAAAATTGAGCTCCTAACCAAACAAACTGATTCTAGAATTTTCCAAATCAGTTTGGTCAATTTTTGACCATTTTTAGGTCAGTTAAGCTAATTTTTTGGAACTAGACTTGAATGAGGAGAGAGGAGAGATGAAATATCTCAATTTTTATGAGTTTAAAACTCATTCAAGCATGTGAAATATGCACCTCCTTTAAAGAACTCCCCTTCCTTACATATGTCATACTTTTAATATTGCTCATAATTTTTTACTAATAAACCTTGTACATTTTCAACTCTTCATCTTATGTGAAATATGCACCTCCTTTAAAGAACTCCCCTTCCTTACATATGTCATACTTTTAATATTGCTCATAATTTTTTTACTAATAAACCTTGTACATTTTCAACTCTTCATCTTATGTGAGCATTTACTCATTTTTGGGTATCTTCTTTTACAAATTGGATTTATCTCCTCCCTACACATGGATTGATGCTATTGGCCCATAGGAACCTTAATTGGACCATAATCCAAAAATTTCTGAAAATCTAGACCCTTAGACTAAGGTCCTTTATACACATTTCCAATTAATTCCAATTACACATTGGAAAGTTCTTTTTGAATTTCTGTTTCAGGGGAACTTATTTTAATAAGATGAGATAATTTTCTATCCAAAAATATTAAAAATTTGAATATTCTCTCTCTAGAATATTTTCTCTCTCTAGGTTAAAACAGTTAGAAACAAGTCTTTTATATTTCTGAAGAGGGATTGATTATAGAAGAAGATACTAGACATCAAAAGGGGGTTTGGGGGAGGAATCTTACATTCTACCCCACTTAAAAAACGCGAGATGTCCTCATCTCGCAAACTGGGATAATTTCGCAAGATGCACGAATTATGAGACTTAGAGAAAAATTTAAATCAGGATTAACCACCAAGAAAAAGTCTCAAAGAGAGCAAGATTCAAGATAAGAACAAGATTTAAACTTTATTCATTCTCAGAACTTATACAGTAAAGATAGAAGAACTCTTTACACTTCCATAAGCCCGTCCATCATATGATCACAAAAGCAGCACTCACAAGCTGCGCATGTATAAGGTAACTCATCTATGGGAATAATTCTGTTGGTTATTGCTACACCTATCTCAGTGGTATGAGGTGATCTAACGAAAGGGCCTCTGAGAGGCAAGCCAAAAACGGGGTAAAGGCATATCTTCTCATGAGGAAGAAAACACGCCAGTAAGAAGACTCGCTCAGAAAACCCAAGATGCCTTGATCTCATGACGCAGTAGTATCGGGGACCCAAACCCAAAGCTTCAATAACCATGGCCAAGCGGACATTATTACGAAAATGTTGCTGACCCCAGGGTGTTACCCTAGTTATGTCTTGATAGGTCCGCCATTTGGTCTGCGCTACAGAAGTTCCCAAGTGAGGGAAAAGTGAGCGCTCATACTGTTCTATAAAATCCTTCTTCACAGACTCACTTGCGTCTTGAAGGTGAGGAATCATTATGGATAAAACTAGTTCTTGTTGCCAAGCCATGAAGGAGATTAAGAAAGAGAGGAGATCGATGGAAGTAAGATTACTGCTGTGTGAGCGATAGGTAAAAAGTTACGACTTATATAAAGGAAGGAGTTAGCGTAACCTAGAAGCCAACGGTATCTTGTCACTGAAGTTTTATTGTCTTTCCTTGATTTGGGTTTGGCACATATTTCTATGAAATATATTAAGAACTTTGAGATGAGGAGGTAAAAGAAGCTTGTAGGCTAAGTCACCTACTTTCATTGAATTCAGATATAAGGCTCACAATATCTGGGGGATAAGTTCTTATACTCCCCAAGAGATAAAGAACTTCTTTTGGGCCGTACTCGAATGAAAACCAAAACCTTGGTATCCAAAACACTGATTTTCACTTCTGAACGCATTGTTATGAATCCTTAAAACAGCGTGACTCCTGAGAAGTATTCTAGGAAAAGGGTCTTCCTTTTTATTTAAACAGAATCTTTCTTTTATTTTAGAGAGGGACTAATTATAAGATCAAAAAGGGAGGTTCTTACTCCTGTATACCTCGAAGGCTGGGGAGGAATCTTACATTCTACCCCACTTAAAAAAGTGCGAGATGTCCTCATCTCGCCAAGTAGAGGACAACTCTTTTTCTTAAGATCCAATTTATTCTAGGGTTCCTTATATTCTGGTCAACCCAACAAAATACGGGGATAAATATCCCTCATATAGAACTCATCATTAAATAAATTCATTTCAGATCATATCATTCATATCTTTAACACGATAATGGTCCATCAGATTGAAAATTTTTCTTTCTGAACATTCCTCCACGGGAATTTCAGTCAAGCAAGTTTTCAATTTGTCATCCCTTAACTTGATATACCGAGTCAAGTGTTAACAGTAGCACTTTGACAGCACAATCCACTAATCTCATAGTGATTTGCTGAAATCATTATCATCATTTATCATTACAGGGACTCGTCCCATTCATCCTCATTGCGGTTTTGCTCAGGTTATTATATTTCAACTAAATTTCAAAAATCATCATTTTTCAATCAGAATCCCAATCAATTCATCAGTTCCCAAACAGAATTAAAAATCATATCAACCACATTCAAATTCATCATCTGGATAGCATTAATGCTTATAATTTCAAGTCTTAGATTTACTCGTATATACTGTCAGTAAAGAGCTGCAGTTATACTCTCGGTATATACGGATAGTCACGGCCCTTGGAATTATAAGGTAAATACCATCATGTCTAGGCCTCAAGCAAGTCAGGGATTCTATATAATTGCGGTACTTCCATCTGAAGACCCAATTACCAAATTACGAATTTCAGTTTGAATATCAAATTGTATGAATTATATCACACAATTACAACCTTTTTGTGTTTCTTGATAAATTTCTGACCTATTTGTCTTCTCAGTTGATCTTTATTTAACCAAAGGCTCTGATACCAACTGTGAGATCCCTGTTCCCACCGTGCAACAGATTCGGGGTACTAGCAGCAGAAGTAGCACTTCATGCGCGGGGCAGGGACCCACACTCGGGGCCTCGTCCACGGATATCCGGACAAGAGACTAATCCGTCGGTTTTTCCAAAACCGAACCCGAAAAAAACTTCCCTTACTCGGAAAGCATGGGCGATTCCACCAGGATAACTCTTTACTCTAACGCAGTCAAGATCATTACAGATCAACTGATCTGACTGCACCTTTAACGGTACTTGGTCAAATCAAGGAAGAAACTTGCACTTGGATCATTGGGATCAACGTTTTTTTCCCCATCAAGAGGCACAGCCGTTGATTCCTATCCATAGAACAATTTCTATCCGGGATTTACTTCATCTATCGTAATAATAGAAATTAAATCTCGATTTACGGATCCATCAGTCCAGCCTAACCCCATCCGATCCCATGGGTTAGCCAACCGCCCAACCACTGTAGTGATGGGATCCAATTTGGAATTTGGTTAGGTTTTGTCCCGGGTACCAAGGAAAAGAGAGTTCCAAGGCCCCCTAGCCGGAAGTTCATGCAAACATAAAACTAGCCACACCACTTACACACCCAATATGAAAATTGCCTTTTTCTTAGCATCAGCTAACTTTAAAACAATCCTTTAATGAAACCATAGTACCACTGATCACAATCTTCCAATTTATCCAGTTGATTCATAATTTCCCATCATTCCTTCATCAGAGTATCTATGGCATCATTGGCAACTAGAACGCTCACCACCTGTCCACACAGGGGCCTTTTCAATAGTTCCTAGCCCATAATACTCGGCAATATAATCACTTATAAAAATCAAGATGGACTCTCGTTGAAGATCAGCAAGATCAACCAATAGATCCATATAAAGAGCCATGGACTCATCCATTGAAGACCAGCAAGGTCAATCAACCAGATCCATGCCCGGTTTCACAAAACAACTCTTACTCCTTGTTCCAATATCTTCCTCGACGCACGCGTGGGTATCCTAGGTGACCCAGAGCCCGAGCACCGTATGGTCAGCACCCTCTAGGATCCTTCGCAGGTGACCTAGCGCTTCACTCATAGGCCGCTTCCTTGGTCCCTCATCCACCGTACCGGAAGCTCACCATTTTAATCGAACCGAGGCTGGTCAAGACCTCGGCCGACCTTGCTACGCGAGACGTCCTCCATTGACTCTCCGTCAGCAGTTGCAACTTTATCAGTTAGGTCTCCACGACCTTAATCACAAGACGGTCAAAATGCTTTCCCAGCATTCTTGACATAAAACAGCCATTTACAAACAGCATTTACAAACAGTTTACAAATACAATTTCTATATTAACTCTAATTTTTCCACATTATCCCTCATATAATCCACATTACTTATTCCTCATTCCATTTATATGTGTACTCATCCAATCACATCATTTTCCATCTCTTCACTTCAGATTCCTTCACATCACATATCATATATTCACATCCATACATCCACATCCACATCCACATTCACATCCATACATCCACATCTACATGCTTACCTCCATTTTCACATCCTCATTTATACATCCACATCCCATATCCACATTCATACATACACATCCATATCCACATCCATACATCCACATCCACATGCATACATCCACTATCACGTCCTCATTCATACATCCATATCCACATACATACATACATCCACATCCACATTCCCATTCACATCTATACATCCACATCTACATCCACATGCATACATCCACTATCACGTCCTCATTCATACATCCACATCCTCATGCATACATCCACTATCACGTCCTCATTCATACATCCATATCCACATACATACATACATCCACATCCACATTCCCATTCACATCTATACATCCACATCTACATCCACATATACACATACATCCACATCCACATTCCACATTCACATCTATACATCCACATCTACATCTATATACATACATACATCCACATCCACATTCCACATTCACATCTATACATCCACATCTACATCCACATTCACATATATCCACATCCACATTCCCATTCACATCTATACATACACATCTACATCCACATACATACATACATCCACATCCACGTTCCACATTCACATCTATACAACCACATCTACATCCACATTCACATACATCCACATCTACATTCACATTCACATCTATATCCACATCTATATTCCCATTAACATCTATACATCCACATCTACATCCACATACATACATACATCCATATTCACATTCCACATTCACTTCTATACAACCACGTCTACATCCACATTCACATCTATGCATATACATCTTCATGCATACATCCATTTTCACATGCATACATCCACACTCCCATCTCCACATCCACACATCCACATACATACATCCATTTTCACATTCCCATTCATATAACCCCATATGCCTTCATATCTAATCTTTTATATCACATCCATTCTCACCCTATCACAACCCATATACATCTTATCTCATCTCATACACTTCTTATCTCATCCCATACACATCTTATCACATCTTAACTCATCTTATATGCATCTTATCATATCTTATCACTTCCCATATCTTTTATGCATACTTCTATGCATGAAATTCAATTATGCTAAAAGTAACACTTTTATAATAAAATAATCATCTCTTATGCATACCTCTATGCATGAAATTCAATTATGCTAAAAGTAACACTTTTATAATAAAATATTCATCTCTTATGCATACCTCTATGCATGAATTTCAATTATGCTAAAAGTAACACTTTTATAATAAAATATTCATCTCTTATGCATACCTCTATGCATGAAATTCAATTATGCTAAAAGTAACACTTTTATAATAAAATATTCATCTCTTATGCATACCTCTATGCATGAAATTCAATTATGCTAAAAGTAACACTTTTGATATAAAAATTTATCCATTATGCATACTTCTATGCATGTAAATAAAAATGATAAAAGTAACACTTTTGATATAAAAATTTATCCATTATGCATACTTCTATGCATGTAAATAAAAATGATGAAAGTAACACTTTTGATATAAAAATTTATCCATTATGCATACTTCTATGCATGTAAATAAAAATGATAAAAGTAACACTTTTGATATAAAAATTTATCCATTATGCATACTTCTATGCAAGTAAATAAAAATGATAAAAGTAACACTTTTGATATAAAAACTTATTCTTTATGCATAATATAAAAATTCAATTTCTCTATGATTATAATGAAATTCTTTCAATTAGTCTAGGATGATAATTCCTAGAATATGGTAGGAAGTCCTTTTTTTATGCTTTGAATGAAATTATTTTATGCATAATTTTTATAAAAATTTTGCCATAGCTCCGCTGCTATGACTGATAAATCTCAATTTTTCTAAGGGATAAAGCTTATCATTAAGGAAATAATTAAAATGATCTCTAATTGGATCATTAATCCATAATGGATTGAATCATCAATATGCATAAACTAAAAGCATAGAAAAAAAAACCATTAATTTGGCCTCAAGCATAGCTTAATCTTGGATTAAGAAAAAGCTTAATGAAAAGCTTCTTTTGGATTGAGAATGGGTCATGAGTATGACCATTTCTTGAGTGAGAGAGAGAAATTACATAAAAACCATTAGAATTTAAACATAAATGAAAATTAACTTCAATAGCATTTATTAAATTATGTAACTCTTCACTACTATTCACCAATTAACTTCAATAGCATTTAAAAAACCATACCAATTAAGCTTCTCAAGCTTGAGAGGGGTTGAGAAGAGAGAAACATTGAGAAATTATAGAAAAGAGCAATATTCACTAATTACCTTACAAGTTGCTTGATTCTTTGTTCACGGTAGAGGCCCCCAACCAATCAATTGGTTAAGTATGTTGATGGAGCCACTAATGGGGATTGAAGAAAGAGGGAAGCTCCAAAAACTAGTGAATTATTAAATGAATTCACAGTTCTTGGCTTAGGTGGAGTAGAGTAACGATGCATAAACACTATATATTTTTCAACAAGGGGGAGGCTTCTATTTATAGGAAAAATTGAGCTCCTAACCAAACAAACTGATTCTAGAATTTTCCAAATCAGTTTGGTCAATTTTTGACCATTTTTAGGTCAGTTAAGCTAATTTTTTGGAACTAGACTTGAATGAGGACAGAGGAGAGATGAAATATCTCAATTTTTATGAGTTTAAAACTCATTCAAGCATGTGAAATATGCACCTCCTTTAAAGAACTCCCCTTCCTTACATATGTCATACTTTTAATATTGCTCATAATTTTTTACTAATAAACCTTGTACATTTTCAACTCTTCATCTTATGTGAAATATGCACCTCCTTTAAAGAACTCCCCTTCCTTACATATGTCATACTTTTAATATTGCTCATAATTTTTTTACTAATAAACCTTGTACATTTTCAACTCTTCATCTTATGTGAGCATTTACTCATTTTTGGGTATCTTCTTTTACAAATTGGATTTATCTCCTCCCTACACATGGATTGATGCTATTGGCCCATAGGAACCTTAATTGGACCATAATCCAAAAATTTCTGAAAATCTAGACCCTTAGACTAAGGTCCTTTATACACATTTCCAATTAATTCCAATTGCACATTTCCAATTGCACATTGGAAAGTTCTTTTTGAATTTCTGTTTCAGGGGAACTTATTTTAATAAGATGAGATAATTTTCTATCCAAAAATATTAAAAATCTGAATATTCTCTCTCTAGAATATTTTCTCTCTCTAGGTTAAAACAGTTAGAAACAAGTCTTTTATATTTTTGAAGAGGGATTGATTATAGAAGAAGATACTAGACATCAAAAGGGGGTTTGGGGGAGGAATCTTACAATTTCTGAAAATCTAGACCCTTAGGCTTAGGTCCTTTATACCCATTTCCAATTAATTCCAATTGCACATTGGAAAGTTCTTTTTGAATTTCTGTTTCAGGGGAACTTATTTTAATAAGATGAGATAATTTTCTATCCAAAAATATTAAAAATCTGAATATTCTCTCTCTAGAATATTTTCTCTCTCTAGATTAAAACAATTAGAAACAAGGTCTTTTATATTTCTAAAGAGGGATTGATTATAGGGGAAGATGCTGGACATTTTGAGAGGCTGGGGAGGAATCTTACACTTGCGGAGATTTAGGGACAAAGTTGGAGTCATTCAGCTTTGTATTTGAGCTAGGTAGGTAATCTACCTCATTCTGCTTTATGAATGGTTTGATGGAGCCAAGAGTCCTGCTTAGGGGCTTGTATTGGTTCTTGATACTTGATATAGTTTAGAGTAGACAAGGGTCTATTGTCCTATACTAGAGTATTGGGCAAGCATAGATCTTTGATTTTCTTTGTGAATGTTAGAGAAGGTCTATTGTCCTATACTAGAGTATTGGGCAAGCATCGATCTTTGATTGTGTAAAGTATCCTTAATTGGCATCCTTCATTGGGGGTGCAATGTGCATGATAGTTTCAAAGTAGCTGTGTGCAGTGTGGTGGAGGTTTTCGTCTTCGACCCCGCTCCGACCCCGGCTGCAAACACGAATAGAGTATTCTCCCGCTTCGCTTCAGAGGGACTCCAGCGCAGCCCCCTCACCCGACTCCGAGATCCCACCCATCTGACTTTCTCTTTTGTTAGAAGAGGAAGCGAGCCTTGCAGCAGAGGTGGACGCGCGCTGTCGCCCAACCTCGAGATCCCACCCATCTTTAGTGTAGAGATAGTGATCTACATGGCTCTGTTTAAACCCATGGTTGAGCATAAAAGTATCAAACTTCTTGTACCACTATCTAGGGGCTTGTTTCAGCCCATACAAGCTGCGTTTTAGTTTGCATACCAAATGCTCTTTCCTTGGAATGACAAAGCCCTCAGGCTGCAACATGTACAGCTCCTCATCCAAGTCACCATGTAAGAAAGCAGTGATCACATCTATTTGATCTAACTCCAAATCCAAGATAGCACATAAAGAAAACAAAACACGAAGCGTAGTCATCTTCACCACACCACAGGTGAAAAGATCTCTTGGAAGTCTATGCCTTCCTTCTGTGCATAACCCTTAGCAACTAGACGTGCTTTGTACTTGGGTTTGTCATCAACACATTTTACCTTATAAACCCACTTGTTAGGAATAGCTTTCCTACCTTTGGGCAAAGGCACAAGCTCCCATGTATTATTTGCATACAGTGACTGCATCTCAGATTTCATAGCAAGCTCCCACTTACTTTTGTCTTCACAGGACTGTGCCTCTTTAAATGTAAGAGGCTTCCCCTCATCAATCAACAAGATGCAATCCATAGATGGCTGAAACCTCTCTGGTTGCCTTCTAACACGTGTAGACCTTCTCACCCAATGATCCACATTGATTGGCAAAGGGTCTACATCATTCGGAATCTGCACACGATCAATTGGCGGCTGATTTTCAGCATTACCTCACTGTTGTAATTCATTTTCAGCAAACTGGTCATGTCGTCATTTTGTGCACCTATTTGCTGTCCATTCTCTTCTGGCTGTTGCACAATGGGTTGCTGCTCATTTTCAGCATTAAAAGGAATCAAATTTTCAGCCAAAGGTGGCTTTATGGCTGGTTGATAATGCTGAAACTTGACCTTCTTCTTGTCATTATCTACATGTGTAGTATTTTTCAGCAATTTAACCTCATTGAAAACTACATCTTGGCTGCGTATTATCTTCTTGTATTGAGGTATCCAAACTCGGTAACCCATCTCTCCCTCATCTCCATATCCCATGAAGATGCCCTAGATAGATTTCATGTCAAGTTTGGTCCTATGATCAACAGGTGCATGCACAAATGCATCGCAAATGGTCATATGAAGCCGGTTTGCCAGACCAAACCTCTTTAGGGATGCCGTTATCTAATGCACGATTCGAAGAGTGATTGTGCACATGAACTGCAGTTTTAAGAGCCTCACCCCAAAACTCTTGAGGGAGATTAGCTATGGACAACATGCATCTCACTCTCTCACAGATTGTGCGATTATATCTTTCAGCCACACCATTAGATGATTGATTATAAGGGGCTATCAATTCCCTCTTAATGCCATGCATCTCACAAAATCTATTAAACTCACGTGATACATACTCTCCCCCATTATCTGTCCTGATAGATTTTAACTTGAGTCCCTTTTGTGTGGTCACAAATGCATGAAATTTCTTAAATGAGTGAAACACATCACTTTTACTCTTTAGTACATACACCCATGTCTTTCTACTATGATCATCAATGAAAGACACAAAGTACCGTGCACCTCCATATGTGAATTCACAGGCATAGTGCAGACATCGGAATGTACTAAATCAAGAACATGCAATTTGCGAGCGACACCAGAGGAGTAAGAGAACTTCACTTGCTTTCCATAGATACAATCATTACAAAAGTCAAGGCCAAGGAATTTTACATCAAATTTCCCCAAAGAGGAGAGAACATCAAGCCCTTTTTCACTCATATGGTTAAGTCTTTTGTGCCAAAGATCCTTTTGAGAGCGAACTTCAGCCACAGCCAAAAACTTGCCAGGTAATGCCTTGCAATGCAAGTAATAAAGAGTTCCCTTCTTGCTGCCCTTTACAATCAGCATCAAGCCTTTAAGCACTTTCCAAGAGCCACCACCAAACATAATGGAGTAACCCTTGACATCTAGCTGCCCAACTGAAAGTAGACTTTTCTTGATGCCAGGTACATACCTAACATCATGCAAAATCAGCTCTAGGACATTTTCAATAGCCAAGTGTATAGTGCCAACACCCTCAATCTCACATGCATGGTTATTGCCCAAGTAAACTTTACCCAGACTACCTGCAGTGTATGAAGCAAAAGACTCCAAAGATGGAGTAACATGGAATGAGGCACCAGTGTCTACTATCCATGATTGTGACAGTCCATCATGTGCTGAAAGTAATGCATCAATTACCTCTGGTTTTGTGATGTATATGTCACTTGCCATTGCCACACTATCATTATGAAAGCATGAGTCAACAACAAGTGCTTCATCCATGTCAACAATCTCTTCAATGACCACATTAGAAACAATGTTTGCCTTGGCAACTTCCTTGGAAGAAGAGTCATGCTCATCACTTTTAGCATCATTAGCATCCTTTTTCTTCTTACCCTGCTGTTTCTTCCTTTCAAGTTCTTGCTTGTAGTACCTGCAAAAATCGGGCTTTTTATGCCCTTTGCATCCACATTGATAGCATGTAACATCCTAGGACTTACCCCTGCTCTTACTCCTATTCTTGCCTCTATTATTTGCATTATTCTTCTTTTCAGACCTGCCTCTAACATTATATGCTTACCCGCTGCTTTCACCACCACTGGTCTTTCTTCTAATCTTTTCATTCAGAATAGAACCACATACACCATCAAAAGTCAAAGCAGCAATGTTGCTCAAAGAAACAACTAAGGCTTCCCAGCTCTCAGGCAAAGTCATCAAAACAAGAAAATAGCCTTTAGCTTGTCACTAAACGGCTGCAAACCAAAGTCTTGCCAAATGACTCAAGATACCTGTGAAAGCACTCAAGTGTTCAGATGTAGGCTTAGACTCATCCAACTCCATGTTCACAAGCTTACGCATAAGATGCACTTTTGGAAGAGAAACCTGCAGGTTTGTCAGATGATGATTGGGCTAGGCTTAGTAAGAAAGCTATTGCTTACATCAAGATGGCTGTGTCTAATGAGGTGCTCACTGACATTAAGCGTCTTGACACTACAGATAATATTATCTGCTGGAAGAAACTGACAAATACGTATGAGAATACAACTCCTGTGACCTTCGTGCACACAAAGTTTGGAGCAATTCCATCCCAAAGAAGGAGAGGATGAGAGGGCTCAGTCTATATGGTTTCCTTGCTGAAAACAGCTCTGCACACAACAATTATCGGTTGGAAACAAAGAATTTACAGTAGCTAGATGGGAGAAAAGAGGTGATTCCTTCCACTTTTCGAGATGAAACTCTGCCAAAAGCTTGTTATGGCTGCGAGAGACCTTGCTCTAGACGAAGGGAGGGAGTGTGGAGGCTTCACATACGTCGCAAGGGGCTGTTCTCTAGGTCTAATGGAGAGATCCAACGCGAAGAGCATGCTCACAATAGGGGAGGTAGGGGTCCTGGCTAGCTTGAGAGTGAAGGGGGCAGCCTATATAAATAGGCACAGGGGAGAGGAGGCGCCTATTTTGCATGAGGGGCTGAACTCTTGAGTTTGTCATAGAAAGTGTGCCATTTGGCACACTTTCTTTTAAAAACTCTAACCCTTCAATTTTAACCCACTTTAAAGTCTTGGGCCACATTAAAATGTGCACTTACACACACATTCACACACACAAAATTTGACCCTTCTGCTACCACCATTATAGGCTCTTCGACTTAGTGCCACACCTACACCGCTTCGGCAGCATCACATGTTCACACTTGTTCGGCCACCTGCCCGGACGTTTAAAATAATCAAAATTTTATTAAACTAACTTATCCTAAGGCCTTATTAAAATCCTATAGGACTTAGGATGACTTGTCCTAGTAGGGACCCCATCTCATTCTTGTGCTTGCACTGACGCGCGTATTTTTTTGAGCCTAATATCTGAGGCTACAATTACCCTTTAATGAAGCCCCGATTTCCAAATCTGGCAGCTTCAGGGTATCTGTTTTGCTAGGGTCCCCTTTGAGATGTTCTAGCCAACCCTGTGGCACATTTGAGACCCTAGAACTACTGTTCTGTTCTAGTGTGCAGACAACTATAATAGGAGTACTCATTTTACTGATAAATAATTATAAAAATTATTTATGAAATCTGAGATAGTTACACCCCCCCTCGTTTGCTGCATTTCATTTCTCTCTCCCTGCACCCCGGCCCCTCATGTGCCCCCCCCGTATCTCTCTCTCTCTCTAGTTGCTGCTTCCGGATGCCCCCCTACTGATGTATTGTGGGGCTAGATACTTAGTTCTTTCTTTTCTTTTCCAGACAGTGTATCAGATGTCATATGGTTGTAACTTTGGTCTCATAGGTCACTTTAGAAGACGTTAATATAACATTTCATTTCATTTCATTTCTCTCTGCACCTTCTTCCCTGCCCCGGTCCCTTCTGTCCCCCCTGTTGCCCTTGCTCTCTCTCTCTCTCTCTCTCTGCCCGCTACCCCCCCTTTGCTGTGCCTCTGCTCACCTCGCTCTCCTTTCCCCCCTCCTCTCGCTACACCCTCTTCCCGCTCCCCCTCCCTCCCTCCCCCCCCTCTCTCTCTCTCTCTCTCTCTCTCTCTCTCTCTCTCTCTCTCTCTCTCTCTCCCTCCCCTCCTTTCCTCCCTCCTCGTTGCACTCTCTCTCTCTCTCTCTCTCTCTCTCTCTCTCTCTCCCTCCATCTTTACTGTTGTGCCCTCCACACTCCCTGCGTGTGAACCCCTATCACCATCTATAGGGTTTAAATGGGGACTTGAACCCCCCCTCCACCTTATTTCATCTCACCATTTCTTTTCTTTCTCTCCCACATATTTACTTACTCTCTCACTCCCTCCATCTTTACTGTTGTGCCCTCCACACTCCCTGCGTGTGAACCCTTGTCACCATCTATAGGGTTTAAATGGGGACTTGAACCCCCCCTCCACCTTATTTCATCTCACCATTTCTTTTCTTTCTCTCCCACATATTTACTTGCTCCACCAAAACATTCCCTCCCTCTACAATGGGAGGATCTGTAGATAACAAAATCAACCAGCTTGACCATATCCTTGGGGATCTTATCAAGGACCAGAAGAAGACATTGGACAGCACCATCACCGCCATCAAGAAGGACTTATTGACGTGCATGGGAAAGCTAGAGGCCGAGGCCGAAATATGGAAGAAAGAGAAGCTTACCATATGCAAGAGGAGTGGGAGAAGGAAAAGCTCGCCATGCAGGAGGAAATCAACCTTTTGAAGGGCAAAGTGGCATCATTACGAGATCATCCATGGGAGAAAGGAGAGACTCTTGAGGTGGACACAGAGGAAATAAAGGAAGAGATCACCAAAATCCTCACCCACGCAATCGAGGGGAAAATGGAGGTGGCGTGCAAAGGATGGGTAGAAGTGATGAAGAAGAACATCAAGGAGGTGCAAGAAGATGTACAAGCCTGATGAAGAAGAACATCAAGGAGGTACAAGAAGATGTACATATAATGCAGTCCACTCATGAGATGAAGAGAAGATGTGAAGGATACGGGGCCTAAACATCCAAGTCAGAGGGATACCAAAGAGCATTGCCTCCATGCCCCAGATCAATGACGGGAACCTATGTACCAAGTTGAGACTAAAGGAGGATGAGCCGCTTCCATTCACTAGAGTATGGAGGACAATCCCCAAGGACTCCACCAAAGACAAGGCCTTGGTGCTACAATTCCCGGACGAGGTGAGTAGGATGAGCTTTATGAGAAGACATGCCATCCTGAGGAGCTTGCCAGGGGACCCCATCTACTTCGATGATAACCTCACAGGGTTGCAGCTGGAGCATAGAAGATTATGCATGCCGGAGATCAAGGCGCCATGAAAAGAAGGGAAGAAGGCACATTATAGGGATGGTCACATCTACATAGATGGGAAGAGGGTCGAATAGCGCCATTTGGCCTACGAGACAAGGAGAAAACAACATGAGGACAAAGAGATACTTATAGCAGTTTGGAACTGCAATGGAGCCTCATGAACACATCCAGGGAGACTTGAGGAGGTGATGGAGGACCGAGATATCATCTTGGTAGAGACACATGAGACACATGAGACACATATCATCTTGGTAGAGACACATGAGACCCGGAGAGGGGCTTACCAACGGGTTGAGGGTTATCAGTGAGAGTCAGCTCACCGATAGGATATGAGACAGGCCACCTCTCGAGGCTCAGGAGGTATTGCAGTGCTTTTTAGATATGGGTTACATAGCATGTTCGCTTCGTAGCACGAGACTTGGAGGCGAGATACACGTGGATTAGCTTACGCCTCTCAAAGACCAGATGGATTTATATCGCCCTTTGCTACTTTCCTCCGAAGGGATCGCGGTTTGCCACATCCGAGGAGCCGAGTGGGGGAGAGGCCAGTGAGTCTTCATACTTTGTCTTATCTGAGGAGATCTTACACTATTCGACATTGGGAGAAGTCTTCTTGATGGGGGACTTCAATGCACACAGAATTAAAGCAGACAGTGCGAGATCTATACTTTGAGGATCCCTTGAGACTAGAGCCGCTAGCTATAGAGGATACAAGGACCACTTGGATCTCCGCTGACAGCATTGGATATGGGCAGCATTTGCTGGAGCTTGGGGCCCGACACCATCTTGTTATTTATAACGGGATGACTCAAATTCAGGTGGGTCGACTTGCTTTCCAATGGGGGGTGGCAGCAATACAGTGGACTATGTGATGGAATCCGGGAGGCAGCAGATATTGTGTCTCACTCTACCATACCACCATGTCTCATTGGGGCAGATCATACATATCTATCACTCACTTTTAGGAGCTCACTGGAGATCCACCCATCATACAGCCACCACGCACTATTTTCCACTTCACTCACGACTTAGTTGATGTGTGTGACTGTCATGTTCATGATCAGCTATTTGCCTTAGACCCATTGGCACCTCCGTGCTCTCACATGTACTGCACTCCGAAGTCATTGAGGAGCTTCCCATACCACATACAAATAGGACAGCCACCTACATTTGGGAGAATACCTAGAACCAATGGTATGATAATGAGTGTAGAGACCTTTACTGTAGTCTTTGGGTATAGAGGGCTCGCCGCGGGGAGATCACCCAAAGACAGGTAGGTAGGAGGATGCACACTCTCACTTGTCATAAGCAGCAAGCTTATGAGGAGGCTCACATATCACATGCTTAGAGTAGAGATGTGGCCATTGCTTGGAGGAGACTCAAAGAGCCCCGTCCTCCCACACCTATCTCACTGATCCCTAGATCTAGCAGACATATGCAGAGAGACTCTATGATGTGCCTGCAGAGTCCCCTATACCACAGCCCACAGGGCCATGCCCCACAGTCTCCACTTTCTTCACCCGAGCCATAGTCTGGAGGGCTATATGCCGACTTCAGCATGGACGGGTGACAAATCATAAAGGACTATAGGGAGAGCATCTCATCTATGCTATTGATACACGGGCACCCTTTCTTTCTCATCTCTTTAACAGAGTTCTGTTAGAGGTGTTTTCGACTGAGTGGATGATGCATAATATTGTGCCGATCCACAAAGCAGGAGATGTATTAGACCCCGGGTACTACAGGACCATCATGATTGGTCATATATTGGCCAAATTATATGGGGCAGTTTTGGAGGCAGAGTTGGGCACTCATGAAGAGAATGGGGGATTGAGATAGCAGGCCAGGCAGGCTTCCGACGAGCCTTCTCAACCATCGACCATATTTTTACATTAAGATGCTTGATTGATCAGGCCAAGGCACGGAAGCAGCGGCGGCTTTATTGTCGCTTTGTGGATTTCTGCAAGGCATTTGATACTCTACCTTGAGAGCATTTTGGCGATAAAACAGACACTAGGCATACCTTGAGACATGATGTGGGGCATGTACAAGCTATATGAGCACGTATTTGGGAGAGCTCGATGTCCAAGAGGCTTGTTCGACACAATTGCTAGCACCATTGGTGTGAAGCAGTTATGCCCGCTCTCCCCCACACTTTTTGGGCTATATATTGATGAGGTGGTCCACTACATCACACAGGGAGGAGGCTCTAGGGTTGAGCTATCAGGTATTACTGTCCATATTATGTTTTATGTTGATGACACTGTCTTGGTATCCGACACTCAAGTTGGGCTTCAGAGACATCTTATGGCTCTTGATGACTTCTGTGCACAACAAGGTCTCATAGTGAACGTTGGGAAAACCAAGGTTATGATCTTCCACACCTCACCTGCATCAGGAGTCACGCTACTCTCACACTAGCAGGAGGGATGGTCGAGGTGGTGAGCTCTTATGTTTACGTTAGCATCACATTTACTAGCTCAGGTGGATGCTTCTCCATGGCTTAGTTAGAGTGACTGGGGATATGCAGCTCTTGCTAGCCCTGAGCGTCAGTGTCACCACGTACATTTTCAGGAACCTTGCACGAAGGGATGGCTCTTTGACACATTAGTGACACCAGCCTTGATGTATGCAGAAGTGGTTTGGGCACCAGTGCTTGCAGCCTCCTCATGGGTGGAGAGACCACAGATCTTGATGCACTCGAGGATGATACGTAGCAAACCATCCATCCCACACGACATTGTTCGAGTTGAGTTTGCTGCACCACCTATGGCTCTGGAGGCATTGTTCCAGACGATCTCCTTTATATAGAGGATGAGGGAGATGCCCATAGAGAGATTGTGTGTCACTCTATCCATCGGCAATCAATGTGATGTCATACGTTTCCCAATGTTGTTTTGTTACTTCAATAGCATGCTCAACAATGTTGTTTTGTTACTTCAATAGCATGCTCAACAATGCGCTTCTCCTTGTCCAACAAGGTAGTGCACAAACTCTCATAAGAGGGACCAACATAGTTGGGGCCATACTCCCCAATCTTCTTCACCATGATCTTAAAATACTCAGACCTGGCAGCATTAAAGGAAATATGATCATGGTAGAAAAACCAAGCCACAACAGCATCTGTCTCTTCCTTTTTCTTTGGATCCCAACTCCCATGAAGTGTATTTGCGTGGTCGAGAAGTGATGGCCGGGGGTGCGGTAGGTACTGCCGTAGACATGAAGGAAAATCGAAGTGTGAACAAGCTCCAACCAAAACTCTTGAACTATCTCTGTTGGTGGGATCCTCCTGCCCTCAAATGCGCCCATACAATGTGTTCTCCAAATTGTTCAAGCCGCTACGCTTCTAATCAGCTCTCCCAGTGCTGCAGTCGGTCCCTATTCCAATGTTGTCCGGTGTAGTCGGGGATTGATTTCATTGAGGTCCTGCCTCCTTGTATTGTGATTGTTGTGCTTTTTGCCTTTGTCTCCTCGTAACCCATGGATTCCCGAAGTGAGAGTCTATTGAGTAACGTCGGATATCAATCAAAGTATCTGACCCCAAATTTGTTGTGCCACTGGTTACAGTCCCAAATGCAAGGCCGCTGCATCTCTCGAGCATGACCGCAGCATGGACAAGATGCTACAGAGATGTGGTCAAGCCCCAAGCATGTGCCCCACTGCATCATCACCATCAAGCTCGTAATCAAAGGCTACCGTGCATGCTACAGAGATGTGGTCAAGCCCCAAGCATGTGCCCCACTGCGTCATCACCATCAAGCTCGTAATCAAAGGCTACCGTGCATGCTCCTTAAGGGACTTCGGTGCCCTCTGGAAAAGGGTTGGTTGGAGCTCCTCTCAGGCTTGTAGCAAACTACTGAGATGAATCTATCCTTCGAGCCCCCAGCAACAATCTCCAATTGAGGTACTTCTCATTAAGGAGATGAAAGGCAAGAGGCTATGTGAAAATTGAGGTTTCATGCAAAGAGAGGGAAGTGCAGTTTTTGTGGTCCAATACCCAATTTTCAACCGGTAATTACTCATCACTCGGGTGTTGGTTTCTTAAATTGATCATATGGCTAGGAAGCTCTTTATATGCTCTTTCCACTCATGTAACTAATTTCTTAATCCCTCACTTCATTGATGATCAGAATTTCTCCCAAAGTTGCTAACTTTTAGGCGAATTTTGGCAGTTTATAGTCTTGTAGTAAAATGCTCATAACTTTTCACTCGATTGTCCGTTTTTGAAAGTTTTTATATGGGCCAGGCTCATTCCACCATCTGCCGTATAGTCGGCACTCGCCCCAGCAGAGGGGAGATCAGGGATCTTCTTCAGGCCCGCCTTCTTGTCCTACCATCCACGACCATTACCACCATGTCCACGTGATGCGAATCTCCCCCTGCCTCTAAAACCTCTCTGCGAGTAGAAAGCCTGATTTCTGCCATTATCATCATGGCTAGTAGATGCATCTAGAAATGAATCACTGAGTTTGATTTCCTCCACAAGCAAGAGTGAAACCAACTCATCAAAGTCTGGTAAACCTGTACTTCGAACCGAGATAGATTTATCAAAAGATTTATATTCCTTGCCAAGACCACGCAAGGTAATATCCACCAAATCATCATCAAGCATGGGGGCATTTATTGTTGCCAATGCATCTGCAAACTTGCACATAATCATGGATGCTCCTTTTATTCCGCTTCACATTATGTATCTCCTGTCGCAAAACTGAGACTTGCGAGCACTCATGTCTGTATCAAACATCTTTACCAAAGTATCCCATGCATCTTTGGGATTCTCAGCATCCTGTATGTGTATAAGCATAGCATCAGAAATACATATAGACAGATAGTGCAACACTTTGAATGCTCTTTCTGACCATTGCTTATGAGCAATAACTTGCTGCTGTGTAGGTTGTCGGGGTAGTTCAGGCTCTGGCTCAGCACCTGTAATGAGATTCCAAAAACCTTTTCCCTTCAAGAAACTTTTGATCCTGTACTTCCATGCCTGGAAGTTCTTCCTATCCAGCTTTTCACCCCAACAATCTATACTGGATTATCCGACATGTTGCTCAATGCAAAGCACCTTGCGTACACTTCCAAATCTATAGACGAGCCTTCCTCAGCTCAACCACACTCCAATGAGTGTTCCAGATACTCCAATGTAACCAACAATCTTCAAATTTGATGTAGAAAATCAACCTATACGCATCCAAAATGAACTGGCTCACGCAGTCCCAGATACCCTGTTTTGATGCACCTTCCAAGGCTCCAAATCACAATGTAGTGGTTCAATCAAGTATGGGTAACTTGCTTTGACACCTAAACAACCTCAATGTAGAGTATCAACACCATCTGACATGTGTACATATCAATTTTTGAAAACCCCTTTCTCTGTTTTGGGAAAAACTAGAAAAACCAGAAAAACCAGTAGTAATTTTGCTCTAAATTCTTTAATATTTGTCCAAATTGAGCAACCAGGCATTCATTAGCTTAGCAATAGTGTACACTAACTCCATGTAAGGGGAATCTGTCCAATTGTATAAGACCAAAGATTAATTGCTCAATTAAAATCACTCTGTTTCTCTACAACCAGTGGTGGGCTTTTTAATCAGCTCACTCCCAGCTCAATTAAGCATAATTGATCAAACCAACCATGCAGCCCCCTTCTCTAGTGTGTGTAGCAACCAATTGCTAAAGCAATTGTGAAGTAATCAAGCAACCAAGTGGAAATCGATCTCCTCGCTTCAAAATGATCAAAATTCTGCTCTGTTTTTCTGTCCAGAATGTGCCGCCTACATTTGAGGGATTTGGGAGTGATTTAAGTGTTAATTGGTGAGGTATACAAGTGCCCAACACACTTGGGTATGTGTGCAACTAATCAATGGTTTGCTTTTAGCCAAAAACATGCTCCAAATGCATCAAATCTTGAGTTGCTTTTCTCTGTTTTTGTGAGAGCTCAAAAACCAAAATTTTTCACACATTCAAATGCTTCCAACTTGCTCCAAAATCACACTAGGGCTTGCATAGGAGTTGCCAATACATTCCTCCTTGTCAGATACATATTTGTTTTGCCAGATTTGCATGTATTTCCACCATACATCAGTGCTTCCAAGCTTTAATGGAAAGCTTTCAAAAAACCAAAATTTTTCTTTGCTTTGATTTGCTCTAATTTGCTTTGCTTTTGCCTGAATCACCTGCAATCCGCTCAAGGATGTTTAGAATACCTTACGTGGTAGGCCAAGCTCTCAGATTTGATAGTAATCGATGTGCTCCAAGCTTCACAGCTTCAATGGCAAGCTTCACAGCTTCTTCTCCCTCTTCACTCACTCACTCATAAACCCTAATAAACAGCACAAGGCTCTGATACCATGTTGAAAGATCGGTAGAGGGAGAGGAGACACACACACAGGAGCAAACCCTAATGTATATTGCAAACCCTCACCATAGAGGGAAGCCATCTCCCTTCTCACACAATGCATAAAGCCATAATCCATAATACACATAACACACTATGAGTTGTGTCCACACGCATCTAACCCTAGCTAATGTCCACACACTATGACTATTGGACGCGGTCATTTATGTCTCACACATGTTCCTACCTAACATGCCAGCACATAGCATAGCTGGCTCACACACTGACATCGAGCTTGAATCTCAACACTTGAAACAAGTGTTTGGGTGTATGTACATATATTGTGGTCATAAGTGTTGAGCTACTACCTATTTTTAGTTCGTTGTTTTACAAGTATTGTGCAGATTTGAGATTTTCTACAAACATGTCTAACAATGAGAGTCTCGGCATATGTACTATGGACTAGCTACTACCACATCCCCACTACATTATCAATGCCCAATAGTGGGTGTAGAACGAGGTATCAAGATATGCTCTCACACACGCAATCCACACACGCGCGCACACATCAGAGCATATATTCACACAAAGGTCTTTGTACTGAGTGCTTGAAGATGCTAGGCGGACTCATCCATAATGAAGCCTAGCACTTAAGGAAATAGCAAATAGAGGCTCTCAAATCCCCTATCTCTCTCAATCAAATCTAAGTGTATCTTAAGTATTTTTTAAAAACACACCATATTTATCATATGGTACGATATACTAAAAATGCCGATCAATATACTACTATCCAAGGCTGAAAAAGCAGCCAAGCCTGACACTATCGGATGCAAAAAATGCATGTTTGATACACCACTCTCGATATGAAGAAACACACATACCAAGGGCTCTATTCCAGGCTGAAACGTAGCCAAAAGACATCTCCTGCTCGCTTTAAAAGCAGCCCCAAATGCAAAGAAGGTTGAAAGACCCAAGTACGAGGGGAAGACCACACCGAGGCTACAAATGCACCTCTTCTCCTGCTACTACAAGCTGAAAACACAACTGATTCTTCTTCCTTTGTGCACCGAAAATCACCAACAAACAAGATCCACCTCGTGCTCTCATCCCATGTCAGAGAGTGCAATAGAAATGAACAAGACGAGGGCACTAGAGAGAGGGAGAGAGAGATGAAGTAATCAAGATCACTAATCAAGAATGATGCATACAAGGGTGTCACCCATAGGTGAGGGATCAATGGACTCAATGATGAATTAAGGGAATGACCTATATAAATAGGCTGCCAACCTCCATGTAGGGCATGTACAATAATAAAACCTACCTTACCTAGGAATAATAAAGATCTGAAAATGATGAAAAGCCCAAAAGAGGGGCAACTAGCCCAAAAATGGGGCGACTGACTGAAAGGTTGGTCAACCCACAAACAAGGATTTGACATTGACAAGGACACATCCAAGACATGACACCTGCTAACAAATGGTCCCATCTCGGTTCATATCAAGTAACCACCACAAAACATAAGGAAACAAGAATATAAATTCATACATATATATGTACATACTGATTGGGATCAATAGATTGTCTCTATAGCATTGTTGGCTCTCTCAACTCCAAACACTAGGAGCTTGCCAAATCAATCAACCATGCACTACTTCCTTTCAAGCGCCAACCAAAACGACGATAAACAGCAGCCAAACATCAAGGGCACACCCACTTGTACATAATAGCTCACATGGAGCCCTCCTCAACACAATCAACCACACAAACAAACACAAGAATGTCCACAAGAATGTCCATGCCAAAAGAGTAGAATCAATAATATAGATGTAAATAAATATTTGGTCAATAACTAAATAAGTGACCTAATGCACCAACAACTTCATAAGCGACAAACTCAAAATTGCAAATTCAACAAGTTGCACACTTCAATTGAAACAAATTTTCTATTATAAGATTAGACACTTTTACACAATGCTTTGTGACAACTCCTTTGATATTTTTGCTCTTGTACTTTCTTTGTGTGTGCAATCTTCTCTTCCTCTTCTTCTTCTCCATCTATGTGTGTAAGACTACAAGCCTATGTCTCCTTTTAAAGACAATACGAAAAAGCCTATGTCTCCTTTTAAAGACAATATGAAAATTTTAGAAAATTTTCTTTTATGGATAATTCTCCTTTCTTGTGAGTCCCAAAACAAAGAATTTAGGCCGCATACTTAATGGGGCAATGAATCTCGGCATGCTGCGTGTGAACACCTACTTATGGATGTGAGAAAGGTTTGACCCTCGATCTTTCCATGGTTTGGAACCAAGGCAGCCAAAGGGCGCCCAAGGCAACAAGGGCCAAAGTCCATCACAAGTGTTAAACAAATATCCAAAGATGACGTTGTGCATGTGTGGACGCTTCACTACCAGCACATGTGCTCCCACAAGAGAAGGGAGCAAGTGATGGTAATGACGAGGCTTTAATGCACTTCAAGCAATCCACTGTCCACATTATATATAGCACACGGGGGACACGTGCTACATGGCAGCTCCAAGGGCTTCCTTTCCTTACTCTTTGTTTTCAAATTCCACGAAAAAAAATTGATTGCCTTGCTTATTTTCTCAACATTAAAGAATAGTATATTTTTTCTTTATGACCATAGCACCAAGCACAGAAAATTTCTATTCTTACCCTTGACTCCAAAAAAAGTTGCCTCTTTCCCTTGTTGCTTTTTATTTCATGGAGTAGAAAATTTGTCTCCTTTGAGGCCAAGTTGTCTTATTGAAAACCTTGAGCACGAAATGGTTCCATGCCGAGTATCTTGCTAGCTCCACAACTTCCATTTCATAACAAAGGAAGAAAAATTTTAGGTGACTATATCCATGTCCTCATCGAGTAACTTATCCTAGTGCCAAAAATGCATCCACTCAACTCTTTGATAAGATAGCTTTGTAGAGTTGCATGCCATAAACTTACGTTGTCCACGCTCCCCGTGGTTTTCTTTGCACACCCCCCTTTCCCACCTGCCTTTTGTGAAGCCATCACCTACACCCTTCCCCGTTGCTCGTGCACCCCCCCTCACCCTACCTAGCTGCCGGTCGGCACTTGTTGTGTGAGCCCCCCCCCTCCCCCCTAAGAGGCAAATCGCAACCCATGCCCTGCCCACAATAGCAATGGGAACACTTACTGTTCTACACACTCTCCTCCTCGTAATGGTTTCACAATAGCAAAGGAAACACTTACTGTTCTGCGCTGCCTTTTAGCTAGGGTTGTTTTTTCCTTGCTCTTTCGGGAAAGGCCCAACAGTTTTTGACCATTGGGTTCTTTTTCTTTAAGGGGGAAAAAGCCCCTTGGTGTAGAGCTTAATTGATACAAAGTACCCCGGCCCCCCTCTTCCACCTCCAACAGAATCACAGCGGAGCCCTCGGCTTCTCCACAGAGGCGGTCCATGGCAACAGCCTTGCCCGCCCCCCACCGAAGGGATTCCACAACTTTCCTCCTCCGAAGAGGAAAGTTGAACCTTTGTGAGATCCTTGTTCCCACCGAGCAACAGATTCGGGGTACTAGCATCGGAAGTAGCACTTCTCGCGTAGGACAGGGGTCCCACATTTAGGGCCTCGTCCATGGATATCCGGACAAGAGACTAACCCGTCGATTTTTCCAAAAACCGGACTCGAAAAACCTTCTCTTACCCGGAAAGCACGGGCGATTCCACCAGGATAACTTTTTTCTCTAACGTAGTCAAGACCATTACTGATCAAGTTGATCCGATTGTACCTATAAAGATACTCGATCAAATCAAGGAAGAAACTTGCACTTGGATCATTGGGATCAACGCTTTTTTCCCCATCAAAGAGGCACAGCCATTGATTCCTATCCATAGAACAATTACTGTCCGGGATTTACTTTATCTATCGTAATAACAAAAATTGAGTCTCGATTTACGGATCCATCAGTCCAGCCTAACCCTATCCAGTCCCATGGGTTAGCCAACCACCCAACCACTGTAGTGATGGGATCCAATTAGGAATTTGGTTAGGTTTTGTCCCGAGTACCAAGGAAAAGAGTTCCCAGGCCCCCTAGCCGGATATTCATGCAAAAATAAAACTAGTCACACCACTTACACACCCAATATGAAATTGCCTTTTTCACAGATTCAATCAGTTTTAAAACAATCCTTTAATGAAACCATAGTATCACTGATCACAATCTTCCAAAATATCCAGTTGATTCTTAATTTCCTATCATTCCTTCATCAGAGTATCTATGGCATCATTGGCAACTAGAATGCTCACCACCTGTCCACTCAGGGGCCTTTTCAATAGTTCCTAGCCCATAAGACTCGGCAATATAATCACTTATAAAAATCCAGATGGACTCTCATTGAAGATCAGCAAGATCAACCAACAGATCCATATAAAGAGCCATGGACTCATCCATTGAAGACCAGCAAGGTCAATCAACCAGATCCATGCCCGGTTTCACAAAACAACTCTTACTCCTTGTTCTAATATCTTCCTCGATGCACACGTGGGTATCCTAGGCGCGACCCAGAGCCCGAGCACCGTATGGTCAGCACCCTCTAGGATCCTTCGCAGGTGACCTAGCGCTTCATTCATAGGCCGATTCCTTGGTCCCTCATCCACCGTACCGGAAGCTCACCATTTTGATCGAACCGAGGCTGGTCAAGACCTCGACCGACCTTGCTACGCGAGACGTCCTCCATTGACTCTCCGTCAGCAGTTGCAACTTTATCAGTTAGGTCTCCACGACCTTAATCACAAGACAGTCAAAATGCTTCCCCAGCATTCTTGACATAAAACATTTACAAACAGCATTTACAAACAGTTTACAAATATAGTTTCTATATTAACTCTTATTTTTCCACATTATCCTTCATCAATCCACATTGCTTATTCCACATTCCATTTATATGTGTACTCATCCCATCCCATCATTTTCCATCTCATCACTTCAGATTCCTTCACATCACATATCATATATTCACATCCATACATATATCCACATCCACATCCACATTCACATCCATACATCCACATCTATATCCATGCATCTATTTTCACATCCACATCTACATGCACATTCACATCCATACATTCACATCTATATGCATACATTCACATCTACATGCATACATCCACATCCACATTCGTACATCTACATCTACATGCAGACATCCACATCTCCATGCATACATCCACATCCACATTCACATTCACATCCATACATCTACATCTACATGCATACATCCACCTCCAATTTCACATCCACATCTATACATCTACATCTACATGCATACATCCACCTCCACCTTCACATCCACATCTATACATCTACATCTACATGCATACATCCACATCTCCATGCATACATCCACATCCACATCCACATTCACATTCACATCCATACATCTACATCTACATGCATACATCCACATCTCCATGCATCTACATCCACATCCTAATTCACACCCATACATCCACATTCACATTCACATCTACATGCATACATCCATACATACACATCCACATTTACATCCATGCATCCACATCCACATCCTCATTCACATCCATACATCCACATTCATGCATCCACATCTACATGCATACATCCATACATATCCATCCACATTCACATCCATATTCTCACCCTATCACAACCCATATACATCTTATCCCATCACATACACTTCTTACCTTATCCCATACACATCCTATCACTTCTTAACTCATCTTATCACATCCTAACTCATCTCATATGCATCTTATCACATCTTATCACTTCCCATATCTTTTATGCATACCTCTATGCATGAAATTTAATTATGCTAAAAGTAACACTTTTATAATAAAATATTCATCTCTTATGTATACCTCTATGCATGAAATTCAATTATGCTAAAAATAACACTTTTATAATAAAATATTCATCTCTTATGCATACCTCTATGCATGAAATTCAATTATGCTAAAAGTAACACTTTTATAATAAAATATTCATCTCTTATGCATACCTCTATGCATGAAATTCAATTATGCTAAAAGTAACACTTTTATAATAAAATATTCATCTCTTATGCATACCTCTATGCATGAAATTCAATTATGCTAAAAGTAACTCTTTTATAATAAAATATTCATCTTTTATGCATACCTCTATGCATGAATTTCAATTATGATAAAAGTAACACTTTTATGTTAAAATAATAATCTTTTATGCATACCTCTATGCATGAAAATCAGTTATGCATAATATAAAAATCAATTTCTCTAGGCTTACAATGAATATCTTTCAATTAATCTAGGATGATAATTCCTAGAATATGGTAGGAAGTCCTCTTTTTATGCTTTGAATGAAATTATTTTATGCGTAATTTTTATAAAAATTTTACCATAGCTCCGCTGCTATGATGACTGAAAAATCTCAATTTTTCTAAGGGATAAAGCTTATCATTAAGAAAATAATTAGAATGATCCCTAATTGGATCATTAATCCATAATGGATTGAATCATCAATATACATAAACTAAAAGCATAGAAAAAAGCCATTAATTTGACCTCAAGTATAGATTAATCTTGGATTAAGGAAAAACTTTATGAAAAGCTTCATTTGGATTGAGAATGGGTCATGAGTATGACCATTTCTTGAGTGAGAGAGAGAATTTACATAAAAACCATTTGAATTAAGCATAAATGGAAATTTATGTAATTCTTAACTATCATTAATCAATTAACTTCAATAGCATTCATCCAATTATGTAACTCTTCACTACCATTCATCAATTAACTTCAATAGCATTCAAAAACCATTCCAATTAAGCTTCTCAAGCTTGAGAGGGGTTGAGAAGAGAGAAGCATTGAGAAATTATAGAAAAGATCAAAATTCACCATTTACCTTACAATTTGCTTGATTCTTTGTTCACAGTAGAGGCCCCCAACCAATCAATTGGTTAAGTATGTTGATGGAGCCACCAATGGGGATTGAAGAAGGAGGGAAGCTCCAATTTCTTCAATTTGGAGAGAATTTTAGAGAATAGTAGAAATTAGCATTATTTCAGCATAACTCTAGTATAGTAAAATTCTTCTATTTTTTTTTGTAAGGACTCATGTTCTTTTTATAGGAGAGGGAAGCTCTAACCAAAGCTAACTGAATTCTAGAATTTTCCAAATTCAATTTGGTTGAATTTGGACTAGATTTGGACCTAGTTTGGTTACTTTTTGATTCGGTTTGGTTCCATTTTGATTTGGTTTGGTTCAAGAGAGAGGAGAGATAAAAATATCACATTATTTTTGAGTTTAAAACTCATTCAAGCATGTGAAATATGCACCTCCTTTAAAGAACTCCCCTTCCTTACATATGTGTCAAAATGGAATCATTATACCCAAAATATCTCATATTTTTAATATTGCTCATAGTTTTTTACTAATAAACCTTGTACATATTCAACTCTTCATCTTATGTGAGCATTTACTCATTTTTGGATACTCAATTTATCTCATTTTTTTGATATTACTCATAGCTTTTTACTAATAAACCTTGTACATATTCAACTCTTCATCTTATGTGAGCATTTACTCATTTTTGGGTATCTTCTTTTACAAATAGGATTTATCTCCTCCCTACACATGGATTGATGCTATTGGTCCATAGGAACCTTAATTAGACCATAATCCAAAAATTTCTGAAAATCTAGACCCTTAGGCTAAGGTCCTTCATATCCATTTTCAATTAATTCTAATTGTACAGTGGAAAGTTCTTTTTGAATTTCTGTTTCAGGGGAACTTATTTAATAAGATGAGTTATTTTTCTATCCAAAAATATTCATAATCTGAATATTCTCTCTCTAGAATATTTTCTCTCTCTATGCCAAAACAGGCAGAGACAAGATCTCTTATATTTTAGAAAAGGGAATTGATTATAGGGGAATATGCTGGACATTTTGAGAGGCTGGGGAGGAATCTTACATTCACTCCCACTTGAAAAACGTGAGATGTCCTCATCTCGCAAACTTGGGATAATTTCGCAAGATGCACGAATATGAGACTTAGAGAAAAATTAATTAAGATTAACCAAAAAAAAAGTCTGAAAGAGAGTAAGATTCGAGATAAGAACAAGATTTAAACTTTATTCATTCTTGAAACATATACAGTAAAGATAGAAAAACTCTTTACACTTCCATAAGCCCGTCCATCATATGATCACAAAAGCAGCACTCACAAGCTGCGCACATATAAGGTAACTCATATATGGGAATAATTCTGTTGGTTATTGCCGCACCTATCTCAGTGGTATGAGGTGATCTAACAAAAGGACCTCTGAGAGGCAAGCCAAAAACGGGGTAAAGGCATATCTTCTGATGAGGAAGAAAACACGCCAGTAAGAAGACTCACTCAGAAAACCCAAGATGCCTTGATCTCATGACGCAGTAGTATCGGGGATCCAAACCCAAAGCTTCAATAACCATGGCCAAGCAGACATTGTTACGAAAGTGCTGCTGACCCCAGGGTGTTACCCTAGTTATGTCTTGATAGGTCCGCCATTTGGTCTGAGCTACAGAAGTTCCCAAGTGAGGAAAAAGTGAGCGTTCATACTGTTCTATAAAATCTTTCTTCACAGACTCGCTTGCATCTTGAAGGTGAGAAATCATCATGGATAAAACTAATTCTTGTTGCCAAGCCATGAAGGAGATTAAGAAGAAGGGAGATCGATGGAAGTAAGATTACTGTGAGCGACAGGTAAAAGTTACGACTTATATAAAGGAAGGAGCTAGCATAACTTAGAAGCCAACGGTATCTTGTCACTGAAGTTTTACCGTCTTTCCATAATTTGGGTTTGGCACATATTTCTATGAAATACATTAAGAACTTTGAGATGAGGAGGTAAAAGAAGCTTGTAGGCTAAGTCACCTACTTTCATTGAATTCAGATATAAGGCTCACAATATCTGGGGGATAACTTCTTATACTCCCCAAGAGATAAAGAACTTCTTTTGGGCCGTACTCGAATGAAAACCAAAACCTTGGTATCCAAAACACCGATTTTCACTTCTGAACTCATTGTTCTGAATCCTTAAAACAGGCGTGACTCCTGAGAAGTATTCTAGGGAAAGGGTCTTCCTTTTTTAAACAGAATCTTTTATTTTAGAGAGGGAATAATTATAAGATCAAAAAGGGAGATTCGTACTCATGTATACCTCGAAGGCTGGGGAGGAATCTTACAACCTTCAACGCCGAGATTGATCGTCTACAAGCCCACTCTGTGGTCTCCAAGATAGATAGCAGCAGACCTAGCCAGAGCAAAGCTTCGAGACTTGCTCGCCGACTCATGTAAGATGGTAGATATCCAAACCCTCGGGGGCAGATAGTATTAGATAGAGTTCGAGACGCCAAAGATGGAGTCCCATTGCATTGTGAGCAGCTAGAGCCTATTTCTGCCCCCCTGGTGTGCACATCTGCCGACCCTCTTGCTGACGCAGTAGGCTTTTTAGTTTCAATCTACTTCCTTGGACTCAAGGAGTATATGCCGTTTCTCGAGGCACTAGGCTGCCTTTTTGGCACAATGCTGGAGACACCACAAAACGGCTGCCTCAATGGTGGCCAAAGCCGTCGGGCCTTCCCTCGATGAGAGTCATCATGACAAATATATCAGACCTCCCAAAGGAGATTTCATTGCCCATCCTAGGTGGAGGATGGAATTACACAAAAAGTGGAATACTCGGGGCTACAGAATGAGTGCTTCATCAATCGACGCGAGGCACATATTGCCCAAGCATGACCCCGACCGGATGCTCCTAGACCGCAGGGCACTCCTACACCAGTGGTGGCAGCCCCTCAATGACCTTCCGCACAGCCGCGCACCCCACCCCCCCTCAAGGGCCTGCATTTCGTAGGGGACAGACCCATTCATCACCCCAAAGGACAAGCCCCACCCGCTATGGAACCAGCATAGCAGTGGGTTCCAATAGGGAACCATTTTGACATTTTGTAGGAGACTGAGGAGGAGGCAGTGACTTCAATGAGATAGAGGACACATCCCCAACTGCACCCCCCTATTAGAAGTCATCTCCTGTCCAGTTTTATACACCAGGGCCTTTGTTGTGGATGTGCCCACCCTTATGAGGTGTTTTATCATTTTTCCCCACTCTTTGCATTTTTTTTCCTATTTTTCCCATTTTTTTGTGGCTTGGGAGGCAGCCCTGAGTTGGCAGGAGGATCCATTTGCTGGCCGACTACATCAGATGTGTGTACTAGAGCTGGCTGACTGTATCTGATGCAGTCGTGGACCCTCAGAGCTGGCCGACTGGCTACATGCTGTTGGCCGACTGCATATGCAGTCGTGGAGCCTTTTTCAGCAGGCCGACTGCACACGTGGGGGCATACAAATAGGCCCCCACCCCCATACCACTCATTGTATCAACACCGAGATTTTCTTGTGTATATCAGAGCAGAGTTACATGCCTACATCTCTCTCTCTCTCTTGTGCTGTATTTTTTTCTGCATGCATTTTGCTCTTGTGTCCCGGATCTGGTCATCATCTCCGCTGCATATTCTGACATGGTATCAGAGCCCTAGGCTCTAGATAGGTCTTGGGATTTGTGTGAGCAAGAGGGGGACTGTTTTGTGGCTGATTGGTGGACTATTTTGGACTATTCGGGAAGAGGAGAAGCAAGAGGAAGGCGGGTTGATTTGCTGGACAGCCACTTGTAGGTTTTAGTTCTTCTTTGTTCCCACCCACCCACCCTTTTTAGAGTACATCCCTGCAATGGCAGATCTGTTTGAGATGGCCAAGAGACATGTGAAGATCCTGACACTCCCCGCGTTCCGTGGACTATCAATTGGACGAAAGGAACTACGGCGTATGGAAGGTTATGATGGAATCTGTTCTGGAGTCTTACGACCTCGCTGATTTCGTTCGGTGTTGGTGTTCCACGGCCGGAAGTAGAGGAAGGGGAGTTATCGTCAACCCGAAAGGACCGGGAGGCCCAGACACAGATGTGGGATCGTGTCAACGCCAGGGTCCATTCATTTATTTTCCTCAACTGCACACCGCAGGTAATCAATCGTGTAAAGCATATGACGCTGGCCAGAGGTATATGGTAGCATTTGGCCTCACTTTACAACAGGGTATTGCCCATGAAGAGGATTTCCTTGGAAGTACAGATGCAGGTTATGAGCCTTGCAAAGTCGTCGCGACAATGCGAGAGCATATTAACAAGCTGCAGGCTCTTCAGTAGAGGAAGTTCTTCAGGCTGGGAAGGAGATATCGTCAGAGGACATGGGCATCACATTGCTGTCACATTTGCCCTCTTCGTACTCAGCATTTTACTCCTCTTTGATTACCAGTGGTGGCAGGCTCAGCACCATCACGTGTGAGGAGCTTGTGCCCATGGTTTCCAGGTGCACCATAACAGGTGTTGATCCTTGTGAGCAGTGTGATGCCTCTTTGACTCAGAAGCTGTATGGTCCATGGATCTGGTTGATGGACACCACATTGGACGGGAGCTTCCTGATGAGGCAGTTGAGCTCATGGTTGCAGATGTCTCTTTGGGAGGCAGGATTGCGTTTCCTGTGGTTTCTGCGGCATGCGAAGGATCATGGACTCTTGTACACAGAAGGGGGATTGCTGGATGGAGTCCGACTCCACGGTTGGAGTGACTCGGTTTGGGGAGGAGATCCGGACACGAGAAGATCTACTTTAGGCCCAAGAGCAGGTTTATGGAGCAGTAAGAAGCAGTCATCTTTTGCCTTGTCGAGCACAGAGGCAGAGTACCGGGCTGCTTGTGATGCTGCTTGTGAGGTGGTGAGGATGCAGAGGTTGCATTACAAGTTTGGGCTTCCACTAGAGGAACCCATGGTCATCTAGAGGCATTTTGTTCGCGAACAAATCGTTGCTGATGACATCCTGCTAGAGTTCTGTTCGACGGAGGACAGTACGGTGGACCTCTTCACGAAGTCGCTCTCTCAGGATTTGCTCAGGCGGCACCCCTTTGGTTGCTAACAGAGGTATCATAGTGCTTGGGAGAACTCAGTGGGTCACATTGCGCGTTGGAGAGGACAGAGTGGATTTTCATAACGTATATGTGCCGAATGCGGCAAGTGGGGGGACACTTTAATATGCTAGAGGACATCGGGATAGATTGGGTGGAAGTTCTGCCATGATACAAGGGGAGGAGTTGGCTGCATGGGAGCGCCTTTGTTTTGGCCTGAGATTGTCAAATGAGTGGCATGTGGATGAGATTGCATGCTCGGCTCTGACAGCCTTGCGTTTTCTAAATCAGACAAGAGGGTTGGGGGAGCCAACTTGTCTCGTATTTATTGATAGATGGTATGCGATGAGTGGGCAGGCTGGAGCAGGAGGGACTGTTGGGATCTTGGTAGGCACCACCTTCTCGAACCATGCCCTAGTGATACAATAGCTAGATGACCCAGGACAATAGAGAGGTACTCAAGGGTGTCCAGATTAAAGCGCCTGCTTAAGGACAAGAGCATGAAGAAGAGGGTGGAGGAGATTTGGAGCCAACAATAGTGGATGCCCGGAGAGGCGGCGAGAGCAGTAGCAGGAGGGCTACAAGAGATCAACATGGTCTTCAAAGAAAAGGCCCGGGCGAGGTTGACCGAGTTGAGGGAGGATGAGAGGGCATTGAGGATTGCTGCCAAAGCGAGGAGCCGTTGAAGCGATTCCTGCCTTCAGAGGGTCCTTGAAAGGACCCCAGCTCACGTGGGTGCTCAAGAGACCAAGGGTTGTGGTGGATATTTGCTAATTTTCAACAGACGGGGCTGAGCCGACGCTTTTCCCTCATTCATGTAGGTATGCACAATGAAGGGAGAGCATAGTTGTCATGGTACAAAAAAATACTTAAAATACACTTAGGCTTGATTGATAGAGATAGGATATTTGAGATTCTTAAGAGCTTGGGAACAATGAGAGAGAGAAAAGTTGTCACGTGTTGAAATATACAAGTGAATAGGGTGTGTGTGGGAACAAGCTCTTGGATAGAGGTTGTAAAAGAGGAGATGTAATTGTGAAAGAACCTGTGATGAAAAGGTTAGAAGAATCTACTGGGAGAGAATAATGGGTAGCATGAGGGAATTTAGGAGTGTGGAGATATTCTGGGAGATATTCAGGGAAAAGAGAAGAGGTGGAGAGAATCAGGCAAGAGGTGGAGATATTCAGGGAGTGAATCATGGAGAAATCAAGGGGATTTGATGCTTGATGTAAACACTATAAATTGAGGCATAGCCCTAATGAGAATTTGCTGGTTTTTGAGTATCCATGCCTACATTAATCTATCTGCTAATTATTCACTAATTACGTCTTAATTATTTCTTAATCACTTTGTTAATCATGTTGATTCTAGTGTATGATCCACCATAGCTCATCATTTAGCTCAAATTTCAACATGGTATCAGAGCCATGCCTAGAATCAACCAGATTTATGAGCCCATTAGTGAATTAATCAGGATTAGTAAGATAATTAGCAAAAAAATCAGTTTTTAGTGAGTTTTCACTCTTCCCCTTCACCCCCAGCCAGTGGAGGGTCTCTAGCATCTAGCACACATCAAATTAGGGCAAAAGCTTCTAACCATAGCTAGCTAAGGTCCTTGGCTTCAAGCCCATCAAGAAAACGCAGCAAACCGCCGGCGGGTTCAGGAGATCTTCACGTTTTTTCCAGCGCTGAATTTTCTGAGTAATTTGCAGATCTTGAGCTCATCAAATCAAATTGAGCTAATTCATCTTAGCACAAAGGGTAATCAAGCATGCTCTACAAGCTGGTGAAGAGAGAATTGAGTTTCATCAAGTCTACATTGAGATCCAAGCTCTTCATCAAATCTGCAGGTGACTTTGGTAAAACAGAGATTAAGCTTTCATTATTTGGTCAAATCTTGTGTTTCTTGGCTTAATCCTCTACTAGACTCATTGCTATTGATACCTTTGAAAGCATTTGAGCTCATTTGAAGTGGAAGGCACCAGATCTGAGCTCCCCGCATACTCTGTTTTCTGCACACAAACCAGAGCATTAATTTCCTAATCAGTGATTAATCAATGCTAATCACTGTACTTTGGTGCAATTGAGGGTTCAAATTAACCATTAGGTATCTGATACAGATCCCTATAACTTCAGATTGCAAATCGGAGTTGGTTTGATACTCCAACCATCCCATACAAATTGGTTACCCTTAATTTTATGTAATTTCTGGAAAATTGTGCTGATAAAAATTGTGAAAATCATCATTTTGCATTTAACCCTTGGTTAATGCCTGTAAATCTCACTCAAATTCAAGATTATTCACAGCCAGAATTGCATTTGGAATGTGCATGAGAATGAATGCTATACGCATTATGTATTGGGCACATTTTATCAGTGTAAAAATGGGAACAGACACTGCCCTTGTCCAGATTAAGGCAAGAGGTAAGACCTCCCGCATAAATTTGGGTTTGCATTGCATAATGATAAAAGATGAACATCAAAAACCCAAAGGAACTGTCAGCAAAACATTGAAACATGTTGCTCATATGGAGCAAAATGACCTGACGGACAAGCTCATGGCCCCAGCCATGAAAGAAGAAGAATATCTCTTCCCAAGAAGAGGATCCACACCGAGAAGAAGACCTGAAGGAAGACATGGACACGAGAAGAGAAGCTGCCACAAGAAGAGAAGCTGCCCCAAGAAGACTGGAAGAAGAGACGGACGCGTGGAGAGATGCTGCCACGAGAAGAAGATTGAAGAAAAGAGAAGATGTGAGGCTCCAAAGAGTGAGGAGCCATGTGAAAATCTTTGAGAGAGAAAGAGAGAAAGAGAGAGAGAGAGACCCCACAACCCAATGTAACCTGCCCCAATAAATTAAAACCACCTCTGAGCCACCGATGATGTAGGCCATGTGGTAGATGTATGTGTGAGCACTTTAGTCAAGGTCACGGGCACTTATAGTAGCCTTCGACACATAGAGAGAGAGAGTGTCAAGGACTATGGAGTTTAGGGACTTGAGGCACTGGTCGCGGAACTGTCAAGTAAGAAAGAAACTTGATACAGGGTCCAGGTGTGCTGAGATAACTTGAGGGGAGGAGTAGACACTGGTCGCGGACTTCCAAGTAAAGGGAGGCAAACTTGGTATAGGGTCTAGGTGTACTAGGATTATTCACTTGAGGGGAGGTGTTGAAATATACAAGTGAATAGGGTGTGTGTGGGAACAAGCTCTTGGATAGAGGCTGTAAAAGAGGAGATGTAATTGTGAAAGAACCTGTGAAAAGGTTAGAAGAATCTACTGGGAGAGAATAATGGGTAGCATGAGGGAATTTAGGAGTGTGGAGATATTCTGGGAGATATTCAGGGAAAAGAGAAGAGGTGGAGAGAATCAGGCAAGAGGTGGAGATATTCAGGGAGTGAATCATGGAGAAATCAAGGGGATTTGATGCTTGATGTAAACACTATAAATTGAGGCATAGCCCTAATGAGAATTTGCTGGTTTTTGAGTATCCATGCCTACATTAATCTATCTGCTAATTATTCACTAATTACGTCTTAATCATTTCTTAATCACTTTGTTAATCATGTTGATTCTAGTGTATGATCCACCATAGCTCATCATTTAGCTCAAATTTCAACATCACGGTATGAAAGTACAATATGATATGATACGTTACTTACCGTACGAATGCTGTTGTATGCTGTATTCAGCAACTATGCCGACGATGCCTTGCTTGGAAATGTTTTGAGCCTTCGATAGCAAGGTGATCATCTACGTTTTCATTAGCAGAGGGGAGTTCCAAAATGAGAAACTTCTCCATTGACACCATCATGTTTGAGATCAAGATTGAAGGTACATATGGTGGTTAATGAGGTGGATCAGTGAAGATGCAACTCTACAAGAGCGGCTGGTTAGCAAGATTCTAGTGCTTCCTACATTTTTGGCTGAACAGTAGCTTGATGGCATAAACTTTGACCAGTACTTGTTGGATTGGTATTGATGGAGGCCATTTTGGAGAACTATGCCCTATCCTTGATGGTGCTGATGATGAAGTTTGATAGGCCAAGCTTTATTAAGCAGGACAAGCTTTCGGCTAAGTAGGAAGGCTTAGGTGGAGGGTGTGCAATGGGACGGGTTTAATGTGGGTCTTTGCTCATTCATATTCTAAACTGTACTCCATTAGTGATTGGGCACATGAAGCATATGATTGAAGCCCGGTAGATTTGGTTTATCTTGATGGATTGTGTAATCAGATGACACCTATGAAAAGGGTTGCTTTAAGACTAAAGCAGTCACCCACTATGTACATATCCTGAATTGGTCTCTATGGTGGTGTTGAGATTCAAGCTTGATGTCAGTGTGTGCCAGCTATACTATGTGATGGCATGTTAGGTAGGAACATGTGTGAGACATAAATGACCGCGTCCAGCTGGTCATAGTGTGTGGACATTAGCTAGGGTTAGTAGAGTGTGGACACAACTCATAGTGTGTTGTGTGTATTATGGATTATGGCTTTATGCATTGTGTGAGAAAGGAGATGGCTTCCCTCTATGGTTAGGGTTTGCAATATACATTAGGGTTTGCTCTTGTGTGTGTGTCTCCTCTCCCTCTACCTATTTTTCAACATGGTATCAGAGCCTTGTGCTATCTATTAGGGTTTATGAGTGAGTGAGAGAAGAGGGAGAAGAAGCTGTGAAGCTTGCCATTGGTGCTGTGAAGCTTGGAGCACATCGATTACTATCAGATCTGAGAGCTTGGCCTACTGGGTAAGGTATTCTAAACATTCTTGAGCGGATTGCAGGTGATTCAGATAGAAACAAAGCAAATTAGGGCAATCCAAAGCAAAGGAAATTTCTGGTTTTTGGAAGCTTTCCATTGAAGCTTGGAAGCAGTGATGTATGGTGGAAATACATGTAAATCTAGCAAAGACACATGTATCTGACAAGGAGGAATGTATTGGCAACTCATATGCAAGCCCTAAACTGATTTTGGAGCATTTTTGATGCATTTGAATGAGTGGAATTTACTGGTTTTTGAGCTCTCACAAAACAGAGAAAAGGAACTCAAATTTTGATGCATTTAGAGCATGTTTTTGGCAAAAATCAAAGCATTGATTGGTTGCACACTTTCCTAGGTGTGTTGGGGACTTAATCCCATCATCAATTAGCACTTTAAACACTCCCAAATCCCTTAGGAGCAGGCGGCGCAGGCTGGACAGCAGAAACAGAGTATTTTTCACTATTTGTACTGAGTGGAGGATCAAAATCGACTTGGGTGCTTGATTAATTTCAAAATTGGTTTAGCAATTAGTTGCTACACACACTTGAGAAGGAGGCTATATGATTGGATTGATCAATCATCATCAATTGAGCTGGAAATGAGCTGATTAAAAAGGCTATCTACTGGTTGCAGAGAAACAGAGTGTGATTAATCGACTAATTACTCTTTGGCCTTAAACAATTGGACTAATTCCTTTTACATGGAGTTAGTGGACATCATTGCTAAGCTAATGAATGCTTGGTTGCTCAATTTGGACAAATATTGAAGAAATTAGAGCAAAATTACTACTGGTTTTTCTCAGAACAGAGAAGGGGGTTTGACAAAATTGATATGTACACATGTTGTTTGGTGCTGATACTCAACATTGAGGTTGTTTAGGTGTCAATGCAAGTTACCCATACTTGATTGAACCACTACATTGTAATTTGGAGCCTTGGAAAGCGCATCAAAGTAGGGTATCTTGGACTGCATGAGCCAGTTCATTTTGGATACATACAGGTTGATTTTCTACATCAAAATTAAAGTTTGTGGAATACTTTGGAGTATCTGGAACACTAATTGGAGTGTGATTGAGCTGAGGAAGGCTCATTTACAGAATTGAAGTGTGCGGAAGGTGTAACCATTGAGCAAATATGTCGAATAATCCAGTACAAATTGTTGGTGAAAAGCTGGATAGGAAGAACTTCCAGGCATGGAAGTATAGGATCAAAAGTTTTCTGAAGGGAAAAGGTTTTTGGAATCTCATTACAGGTGCCGAGCCAGAGCCGAAACTACCCCGACAACCTACACAGCAGTAGGTTATAGCTCATAAGCAATGGTCAGAAAGAGCATTCAAAGTGTTGCATTATCTGTCTATATGTATTTTGGATGCTATGCTATACACATACATGATGCTGAGAATCCCAAGGATGCATGGGATACATTGGTGAAGTTGTTTGATACAGACATGAGTGCTCGCATGTAAGATTCCTCCCCAGCCTCTCAAAATGTCCAGCATCTTCCCCTGTAATCAATCCCCTCTTTAGAAATATAAAAGATCTTGTCTCTGCCTATTTTGACATAGAGAGAGAAAATATTCTAGAGAGAGAATATTCAGATTTTGAATATTTTTAGATAGAAAAATTTCTCATATTATTAAAATGAATTCTCCTGAAACAGAAATTCAAAAAAAACTTTCCAATGTGCAATTAGAATTTATTGGAAATGGGTATAAAGGACCTTAGCCTAAGGGTCTAGATTTTCAAAAAAATTTGGATTATGGTCCAATTAAGGTTCCTATGGACCAATAGCATCAATCCATGTGTAGGGAGGAGATAAATCCAATTTGTAAAAGAAGATACCCAAAAATGAGTAAATGCTCACATAAGATGAAGAGTTGAAAATGTACAAGGTTTATTAGTAAAAAACTATGAGCAATATTAAAAATATGAGATATTTTGGGTATCCAAAAATGAGTAAATGCTCACATAAGATGAAGAGTTGAAAATGTACAAGGTTTATTAGTAAAAAACTATGAGCAATATTAAAAATATAAGATATTTTGGGTATAATGATTCCATTTTGACACATATGTAAGGAAGGGGAATTCTTTAAAGGAGGTGCATATTTCACATGCTTGAATGAGTTTTAAACTCTAAAATAATGTGATATTTTTATCTCTCCTCTCTCTTGAACCAAACCAAATCAAAATGGATCCAAACCGAATCAAAAAGTAACCAAACTAGGTCCAAATCTAGTCCAAATTCAACCAAACTGAATTTAGAAAATTCTAGAATTCAGTTAGCTTTGGTTAGAGCTTCCCTCTCCTATAAATAGAACATGAGTCCTTTGAAAAAAGGAGAAGAATTTTAATATACTAGAGTTATGCTGAAATAATGCTAGTTTCTACTATTCTCTAAAATTCTCTCCAAATTGAAGAAATTGGAACTTCCCTCTTCTTCAAATCCCCATTGGTGGCTCCATCAACATACTTAACCAATTGATTGGTTGGGGGCCTCTACCGCCGTGAACAAAGAATCAAGCAATTTGTAAGGTAAATGGTGAATTTTGATCTTTTCTATAATTTCTCAATGCTTCTGTCTTCTCAACCCCTCTCAAGCTTGAGAAGCTTAATTGGAATGGTTTTTGAATGCTATTGAAGTTAATTGATAAATGGTAGTGAAGAGTTACATAAATTGATGAATGCTATTGAAGTTAATTGATTAATGATAGTTAAGAATTACATAAATTTCTATTTATGCTTAATTCAAATGGTTTTTATGTAATTTCTCTCTCTCACTCAAGAAATGGTCATACTCATGACCCATTCTCAATCCAAATGAAGCTTTTCATAAAGCTTTTCCTTAATCCAAGATTAATCTATGCTTGAGGCCAAATTAATGGCTTTTTTCTATGCTTTTAGTTTATGTATTTCATGAATATTGATGATTCAATCCATTAGGGATTAATGATCCAATTAGGGATCATTCTAATTATTTCCTTAAAGATAAGCTTTATCCCTTAGAAAAATTAAGATTTATCAGTCATAGCAGCGGAGCTATGGCAAAATTTTTATAAAAATTACTCATAAAATAATTTCATTCAAAGCATAAAAAGAGGACTTCCTACCATATTCTAGGAATTATCATCCTAGATTAATTGAAAGATATTCATTGTAATCCTAGAGAAATTGATTTTTATATTATGCATAATTGAATTTCATGCATAGAGGTATGCATAAGAGATGAATATTTTATTTATAAAAGAGTTACTTTTAGCTTAATTGAAATTCATGCATAGAGGTATGCATAAGAGATGAATATTTTATTATAAAAGTGTTACTTTTAGCATAATTGAAATTCATGCATAGAGGTATGCATAAGAGATGAATATTTTATTATAAAAGTGTTACTTTTAGCATAATTAAATTTCATGCATAGAGGTATGCATAAGAGATGAATATTTTATTATAAAAGTGTTACTTTTAGCATAATTGAAATTCATGCATAGAGGTATGCATAAGAGATGAATATTTTATTATAAAAGTGTTACTTTTAGCATAATTGAAATTCATGCATAGAGGTATGCATAAGAGATGAATATTTTATTATAAAAGTGTTACTTTTAGCATAATTGAATTTCATGCATAGAGGTATGCATAAGAGATGAATATTTTATTATAAAAGAGTTACTTTTAGCTTAATTGAAATTCATGCATAGAGGTATGCATAAGAGATGAATATTTTATTATAAAAGTGTTACTTTTAGCATAATTGAAATTCATGCATAGAGGTATGCATAAGAGATGAATATTTTATTATAAAAGTGTTACTTTTAGCATAATTGAAATTCATGCATAGAGGTATGCATAAGAGATTAATATTTTATTATAAAAGTGTTACTTTTAGCATAATTTCATGCATAGAGGTATGCATAAGAGATGAATATTTTATTATAAAAGTGTTACTTTTAGCATAATTGAATTTCATGCATAGAGGTATGCATAAGAGATGATTATTTTATTATAAAAGAGTTACTTTTAGCATAATTGAATTTCATGCATAGAGGTATGCATAAAAGATATGGGAAGTGATAAGATATGACAAGATGCATATGAGATGAGTTAGGATGTGATAAGATGAGTTAAGAAGTGATAGGATGTGTATGGGATGAGGTAAGAAGTGTATGTGATGGGATAAGATATATATGGGTTGTGATAGGGTGAGAATATGGATGTGAATGTGGATGGGTATGTATGGATGTATGCATGTAGATGTGGATGCATGAATGTGGATGTATGGATGTGAATGAGGATGTGGATGTGGATGCATGGATGTAAATGTGGATGTGTATGTATGGATATATGCATGTAGATGTGGATGCATGAATGTGGATGTATGGATGTAAATGAGGATATAGATGTGGATGTATGGATGTGAATGTGCATGTAGATATGGATGTATAGATGTGAATGGGAATGTGGATGTGGATGTATGTATGTATGTGGATGTGGATGTATGAATGAGGACGTGATAATGGATGTATACATGTGGATGTGGATATGGATGTGTATGTATGAATGTGGATATGGGATGTGGATGTATAAATAAGGATGTGAAAATAGAGATAAGTATGTAGATATGGATGTATGGATGTGAATGTGGATGTGGATGTGGATGTATGGATGTGGATATGGATGTGAATATATGATATGTGATGTGAAGGAATCTGAAGTGAAGAGATGGAAAATGAGGTGATTGGATGAGTACACATATAAATGGAATGTGGAATAAGTAATGTGGATTAATGAGGGATAGTGTGAAAAAATGAGAGTTAATATAGAAGCTATATTTGTAAACTGTTTGTAAATGGTTGTTTTATGTCAAGAATGCTAGGGAAGCATTTTGACCATCTTGTGATTAAGGTCGTGGAGACCTAAGTTGCAACTGCTGACGAAGAGTCAATGGAGGACATCTCACGTAGCAAAGTCGGCCGAGGTCTTGACCAGCCTCGGTTCGATTAAAATGGTGAGCTTCCGGTACGGTGGATGAGGGACCAAGGAAATGGCCTATGAGTGAAGCGCTAGGTCACCTGCGAAGGATCCTAGAGGGTGATGACCATACGGTGCTCGGGCTCTGGGTCGCCTAGGATACCCACGCGTGCATCGAGGAAGATATTGGAACAAGGAGTAAGAGTTGTTTTTCTGAAACCGGGCATGGATCTGGTTGATTGACCTTGCTGGTCTTCAATGGATGAGTCCATGGCTCTTTTTATGGATCTGTTGGTTGATCTTGCTGATCTTCAACGAGAGTCCATCTTGATTTTTATAAGTGATTATATTGCCGAGTATTATGGGCTAGGAACTATTGAAAAGGCCCCTGAGTGGACAGGTGGTGAGCGTTCTAGTTGCCAATGATGCCATAGATACTCTGATGGTGAGCGTTCTAGTTGCCAATGATGCCAATGATGCCATAGATACTCTAATGAAGGAATGATGGGAAATTTGAGAATCAACCGGATAACTTGGAAGACTGTGATCAGTGGTACTATGGTTTCATTAAAGGATTGTTTTAAAGTTAGCTGATGCTAAGAAAAAGGCAATTTCATATTGGGTGTGTAAGTGGTGTGCCTAATTTTACGTTTGCATGAACTTCTAGCTAGGGGGCCTTGGAACTCTTTTCCTTGTTACCCGGGACAAAACCTAACCAAATTCCAAATTGGATCCCATCACTATAGTGGTTGGGCGGTTGGCTAACCCATGGGATCGGATGGGGTTAGGTTGGACTGATGGATCCGTAAATCGAGACTCAATTTTTGTTATTACGATAGATAAAGTAAATCTCGGATAGTAATTGTTCTATGGATAGGAATCAACGGCTGTGCCTCTTGATGGGGAAAAAAGCGTTGATTCCAATGATCCAAGTGCAAGTTTCTTCCTTGATCCGAACGAGTACCTTTATAGGTGCAATCGGATCAGCTTGATCAGTAATGGTCTTAACTACGTTAGAGTAAAAAGTTATCCTGGTGGAATCGCCTGTGCTTTCCGGGTAAGGGAAGTTTTTCCGAGTTCGGTTTTGGAAAAACCGACGGATTAGTCTCTTGTCCGGATATCCGTGGACGAGGCCCCGAATGTGGGACCCGATCACTTGAAGCTGATGTGCATGTGAACTTGCCACAAGCAAGTTCTAGTTCTACTACTATGTCTGGGCTAGAAGCAGAGGCTGAGAGTAGTACTGTACGTCCATGGTCAGGACGTTTGAGGCATGAGAGTGTGAGCACTGGGAGTAGTGCTATGGATAAAGGCAAGAAGAAGGTTGAAGGAATTGGAATTACAGGTTATGAGTCATCGAGTTCAGAGAGTTTGGATGAGGAACTTGGCATACCTGTTTTACGCACACCTGGTGCAAGGTAGGATAGATATGTGCCACCACATTCTAGAGTGATAGGTGTTTAAAGTGATCCGCATGCATTGCGGAGATCCCAAAGGGTCAGATATCTAGTTGACAGGTTGACATATCGAGGTTTTGCTATGCATTATGCATATATGACGTCTTTGGTGAAGCATGCTATATACAGAAGCTATTGGAAAGCATGTATGGGAGAAAGCAATGGATGTTGAGATGGACGCATTGGTTCATAATGACACATGGGATTTGGTTGCATTACCACAGGACAAAAATGTCATTGGTTGTAAATGGGTTTACAAAGTAAAATGCAAGTCTAATGGTTCCATTGAGTGACATAAAGCAAGATTGGTAGCTAAGGGTTATGCACAAACCCAAGGTTTGGACTATGATGAAACATTCAGTCCAGTAGCAAACATGGGAACAGTGAGAGCAGTCATTGCTATGGCTGCAGCTAATGGTTGGGAAATGCATCAAATGGATGTCAAAATGCATTTCTAAATGGTGATCTACAAGAGGAAGTGTATATGGCACAGCCAGAAGGTTATGTACACCCAAAGTATCCCACTCATGTATGCAGATTGAAAAAGGCATTATATGGTTTGAAGCAAGCACCTCGTGCTTGGAGTGATAAGATGAGCAGATATCTTATCTCCCTTGGATTTTAGATTTCTACGGTAAATTCTTCACTCTATGTGAAGAAAATAGATCATGGGATTGTTTTACTTGTCATCTATGTGGATGACTTGATTATCACAGGTGATCATGGTACAGGTGTGATGCATGTCAAGAAAGCATTGAGTGGGAAATTTGACATGAAAGACCTTGGTGAGCTGAGATACTTTCTTGGAATTGAAGTGATCAAAGACCATGCAGGTACATGGTTAGTGCAGCGCCAATATGCACTGGATATGTTGGCAAAATAAGCGTATGAGTACACCTTTGGAGCAGAATGTGAAGTTGCGGGCTGATTTTGGTGAGGAGTTGGATGATCCATCTATGTACAGAAAGATGGTTGGTAGTCTCATTTACATGACTATCACATGCCCGGATTTGAGTTATGCTGTGGGGCTAGTAAGCCAATTTATGCAGAGCCCTAGAAAACCTCATTTGGATGCAATGAGACGCATCATGCGATATGTAAAGACCACTGCAGATTATGGTCTACTTTATGAGAGTGGTAAAGGCTTGGATATACATGGCTACACAGATGCTAATTGGGTAGGTAGCTCATATGACAAAAGGTTTACTAGTGGTTATGCTTTTTACACTTGGAAGTGCCGTGGTGAGTTGGAGTAGCAAGACGCAACCTACACTTGCTTTATCTAGTACAGAGGCTGAATACAGGGGTGCAGCCATTGCTACTTGTGAAGGAATATGGTTAAAGAGTCTCTTGGCAGATTTGGGTGAGCCTATTGATGGCAAAGTTGTCATTCATTGTGACAACATGAGCAGTATATAGTTGGCCAAGAATCCAGTATTTCATGCGAGGACCAAACACATAGAGGTCCATTATCACTTTGTCAGAGAGAAGGTGCTAGATGGTACAATTGATCTACAGTATGTGAAGACTGATGAGCAGGTGGCAGACATCTTTACAAAGTGAGTTAGCAAGGAGAAGTTTGAGTACTTCCGTACTATGTTGGGAGTACATGGGATGAGTTGAGGGGGAGTGTTGAGAGCCTTGATATCCCAAGCTCATCTACATCTTCATCTATGGCAGTACATCATGAGCTTGAGAGGGGCTATTGAGATTCAAGCTCGATGTCAGTGTGTGCCAGCTATGCTATGTGCTGGCATGTTAGGTAGGAACATGTGTGAGACATAAATGACCACGTCCAGCTAGTCGAAAACACTTAAAAATAAATTCTTTTGTTAATTAATTACACTTGATTCCTTAAAAAAAATCTTCCTTAGCACAACATTGAAATCAACGAACATACTTACAGTGAAAAATATTTACAAAGACCCTGAAACTGGGCCGATATTCCAATCCAAACTTCATGTCCAAACCATAACCATAACCACAATCCAATCACAATCACAACCACAACCACATCGATGATCTAGAATTCGATCTTCCAGCCTCAACTAGCTGGGTAAACCTCACGGACCGTCTCCCCTCGTCGTCAACCAGCCGATGAGGGCCAAGCCGTCGTGTCACCCCCTCAGGTAGTGACGCTTGTACCAAACCCTCTCGCTCTTCGGAGGGGACGTCTCCTCATGAGGTGGGGGTTAAGTCACCGCACTAGCCTGGACCCACAGAACTAGGCAGCATATATACATCACCCTGGTGGTGAAAACCAATTCTCAGTGGCATAGGAGGGGATTGCCCTGGGCCGACTCCCGGCCTCGCTATATCCTTCGCCCAGTAACACAGGCAAGCACGGAGTTAGCTAAGGGGGGAGAAGCTGTACCTGCATGTTAGCAATAAACCAGCAGTATATCCAATAAAAAGAGACATAGCCTTTATTCAATGAATTCACGCATTAACAAAAACCATCGTTTCGGAAAGACAATGATTCAAAAGCAAGATTACTTTCCTATAACTTTACTTAAGAGTAACCATAAGGTACTTTAGGCCATCTATACTAGGGGTTTAACCTTGGTTCCTTTCCTATTATTTCGAATCTTTGTATTAAACTTCATAAGAGAGAATTTTACTTAAACTTATTAAATGACCAACCTGGTTATCGTTTTCATGCCTATTCGCTTCAAGAGGGGGGAAGTCGATTGCAGGGACGCGATTCGCCTCATTCTCTCCTTGGGCAACGCGCGGTTCTTCAATTCGGCGGCGTTTCGGTGCCATAGGAGCACTAAAGTTTTAAGAGGATAGAGAGAAAACGAGGTGAATATAAGAGGTTGGGAGCGTGGAGAGAAAAGAGAGAATTCTACTGGTTCAAACGGATTCGAAAACGGAGTCCGTTTGGGGTAGGAAAAGCTTATTGGGCTTATGGGTAGGAACAACCTCTTAGCCTAAGTTTAAGTCGCCGCATATGGGGGGGGAAATTGAGAGGGTGTCCTTAACTTGGAGAGCTCTTGAGAAGAGTGTACGTCTAGGGAGGCCTAGGGAAGAGTAAGGCAAGGGTTGGAGGAGAGGCACACTTTAAGTCTATTCACACGGGGGGGGGGGGGGGGGGGGGGGGGGAAGAGTGTAGGACATGTCCTAGAGTTTGAGAGAGGGCTTGCGCGTAGGGGCTTGCTGGGGGCTTGTCTTGAGAAGGGGACTGGGAGGGTCCTTTTATAGGTGCTGGAGGGTGGACGTCCGGGTGCGGGAAGGTGACACCTGGGTGGTGTAGGTGTCCGGGAGAGAGTGTGGGCGTGAGACACCTGGGGGTGGAGGTGTCTCGAGGAGAGAGAAAGTGTGACACATGGGGGTGGAGGTGTCCCCAAGAGAGAGAGAGCGCGACACCTGTGGATAGAGGGTTCTGGGAGGAGGGGGTACGTGTAGGGGTGTGCTAGAGGGTGCGTCTAGGTCGTGTACACGATTGGGTGTCCCGGGCGGATTGTCGGTTTTTTTCACGGGCAGCGCCCGTGGTGGGGCCCACGCCGGCCGCCCGTCGTCGTCCCGAGGGGTCAAAATTTTTTTTTGACGGAAATGTCCGGCCTTGCCCCGTGACCATGGGAGCGTGTTTCGTTGGTTGATTAGACGCCTGGATAGTTACTATTTTAGGTCGGAAGTTCGCAGATTAAAGGCTTAAAAGCTTAATTAAACCCATTCCGAGTACCCGTTTTTAGTTCAGAAAAAACTATTTTAAGCGTAAAATTACGCGTAGATTCCAAATTTGGATTCAAAATTACAAATTTCTAAGCAAAAATGGCTCATTTTCCAAAAATAGAAGTTTTTTGATCGTAAAAATGACAAACTAAGTTATATTTTTCAACTCTGAAGCAAGTACATTGTTATTTACAATGGGTATGTTACATCTTTTCCAACTCTGAAGCAAGTACATTGTTATTTACAATGGGTATGTTACAAGAAGCGATTGCTTTACTTGTCCTATTATGCTTGTTAGTGCACGTCCTCTGAGCATTATTGTGCTTCTCCTATTATGCTTGTTAGTGCACCTCCTCTGAGCATTATTGTGCTTCTCCTACCTTCCATGGTGATGACATTATGTAAATTTGCCTCATCTACCTTTTGCAACATTATTCATGAGCGGAGTCTCTGGGGACAATTCCCACGTCAACAACAAGAGAATCAATAAAATGCAAAGGGAAGGGATCTGGTATTTTGGCTACATTGAGCCTTCTGTAGTCCTCCACACACACCCCGATCTTCATGTTTTTCTTGGGAACTATCACAATAGGTGATATCCATGTTGCTTTCTCGACTAGGTACATAAATCCTACTACCCTAAGGAGCTTTATCAATTTCTTCTTTTACTTGTTTTGTATAGTTGGGGTTCATCCAATACCTTTGCTATCTAATGGGCAAAGCCCCTTCTTTCAAACTTATTTTATGTTGGTAAAATTTGGGATCTATATCTTCCATGTCTTCATACCATGCAAAGACATCCTGGTACTCTTTCAGGAGTTGTTCTAGGTGTTCCTTAAACTCCTCTTCTAGCTTCGCACTTATTATCACCATTTTCTCTTCCCCTTTATCACCTAGATTTATCCACATCAACTGGTCTTCTCTCACTTTGAGGCATCCATTCTTCTTTCATCATGTTCCTTCAGCCAGTTCTCTGGTGCTTGAAGTTTTGGTTCCTCTTCTACTCTTCCCATTGCATCATATTGTGCATGCCATGTTCAATTTCCAAAGGTTTGGCTTTTGTGTTCTTTTAGTGTTTCTCCTCTTATTTGGTTCCTTGATTACTCTTGGTTCATCTCTTCTTTCATATGTCTTCATTATCTCATCAATGTGCATCAAAAAGAGACGCACCAGGTGTGGGTTTTCCTTAGTAATATCTCTTCTTCCTCATCTTCCAATAATCCATCTACCATATTGAATGTCTCATCATGTTTTGGCATTCGTGCAAGTTTCTTGCATTCCTTATTATTTTCAAAGTGAACATATACTTTGCTTTTCACCTTCCAAAGTGATATTCTATCTCTATTCCAGTAATGTTTGTACTTGCCCTCTCTTAGCCATGACGACCTTCCTAGAAGCATTTGGTAAGCTCCTTCTATAGATCTCATGGTTAAAACCACTAAACAAATTAGAAATTCCATTCCTACCTCCCGGAGTTTGGCATTTTTAACAATTCTCGTGGTGGGTATGGCTATGGTGTTATGTGCCATCATTCGTATGATAAAGGTGATTGGTTCACACCTCAGTCGTCCCAAGCTAAGTGCTACTTCTTTAGTTTCTCACATTGACTTTGGAACCTCTATCTAGCACAACTCCCTTGAGCTCCTGTCCCATGATTTTTACATTTATTTTAGTAATGTTATCATCCATGGTCTGGGGAGGATCTTCAGGTTGAGCCATGTGGCATTCCATGCTAGCATCTACCCCACTTCTCGTAGCTTCCGAGTTAGGCCTTGAAGACCCTTTTTCAAAATTTAGGCTTTGAATCTTGGGTATAGGTTCAAAATGCTTCCCAAAGGCACCTTCATGTTCAAAAACATTTCCATAATCATTTTCTCCTGGCAATTTATGGCTTCTTTGTCCACCAAGTGTTCAGGTAGTTCTTTTGTGCTTTCCTCAATGCCATACCGATTTCTTTTTCTCTTCTTGCGATTCTTTGACCCTTCAGGCCATTCCTTCATGCTTCCAGGTTTTGCCATTCTTGATGCTCCCTTGGAAGCCATTTTACTAGGCTCATTTGACTCATTCTAGAGTCCTTTTTTCGAATCACTTTCTTGGGCATCTCTGTCCCATTTTTCTCATTCATTTTTCTATTTAGGCCTATTGCATTAGTGTGATCAGTCATCTTCATCCTTTGATCAAGCCTCTTTGGACTTGGCTCTCCGAGCACCTCTAGCCCTGTAATATTTTGCCTAACCCTCTTTGGACTTGGCTCTCTGGGCATCTCTCTCTGTTCCTATATAATTTTTCTCAAGCCTCTTTAAACTTGCCTCTCGGGTATCTCTAGCCTTATATCATTTTGCTTAAGCCTCCTTGGACTTGGCTCTTTGAGCATCTCAGGCCCTATATCATTTTGCTCAAGCCTCTTTGGACTTTGCTCTCCGGCGGGCATCTCTATCCCTGTATAATTTTGCTCAAGCCTCTTTGGACTTCGCTCTCCAGGCATCTCTAGCCCTGTGTCATTTTTTATTTTAATCTTCAATTGTTGATTCCTTAATTCTCTACTTGCTTTTCCTTGTATTACTTATTTCGTTTACTAATTTCTAGGCCTTTGCTTGTTCCTCCCATGTGGTCATGGATCCTTGCACTTCTTCTTCCGAAGAGGCTTCTTGTACAATTTTGGCTTTGTGTGCCCTTGTGAGCACCAATAGCTTTGCCTTCCTTGGTTGATTTATTGTATAAGTTTCCATCACTTGAACATCTGGTTTGTTCATGAACTTGTCTAGTTTTGCTCTCTTTTCAGCCTCATGTCTGATTCTTAGACAATTCGTACTTATATTTTTGGGTATGTGGCAACAATAGTAGCAAACCCATTCATTAGTTGTATCTCTAGTATTTGCCCTACCATGGTGTGTACCTATGTATTTAACTCTTCCTCATCCTTTATAACTTATATTTGAGTGTCCTAAACCTCGACTTTGGCTACTCTATTCTTCATGTTATATTGGTAGTTAGTTGTAGAGTGGTTATACAAAGCAAATGGCACATGTGAGTGGAGTTGTGCATTCTTCTTTAACCTATCCTTTTGTTTTGCAAAATACTCACTTTTGAAAGCTTGCTTGCATATTTGTTTCCTTTTTCCACAATGCTCTTTTTTGTTTTAGCTTTTTCTTTGGAGCACTTTCGCTTGTTCTTTGCTCTTTCTTCACTATCATCAAATTCGGATGAAGTTGAGTCCTTAGATAAGCTTGAGATCTTTCGTGATGATGTGGAGCTCCTCTTCCTTCCCTTCTCAATTTCTCTTCTTTTGATTAATTTTGCTCCTATCATTGCATCAAAATTTTCTTCTGTTTCAATTTTTCACAGCATGTCCTACCAGGTTCATTCCTACAATACACGATTCCGCTTGTTGGGATGAGGGCCTCAAGGGTTCTTCCACCCTTTGTCTCATGCTGATGAGTAAATTGGAGGCATAGGCTTCCACATTCATATCCCATTATTTTAATTGTTTCATTCGGTCACACAACTCTAAGCTTGATTTTTCTTCTTGGAATCTATCCACGAAAGCTAAAGCCACTCCCTCAAATGTGTTCAAGTTAATTTTGGGATTGTACCAAGAGTATCATTATATTGCTCTCTTTTTCAAGGTGTTATGAAGATGTATCTTTTGAGTTGCACCATTTCTTCCTCTGGTTCAGCTAGGTCCATTGGTCATGCTACCCAAGCTAGTAATGTTCAAATTGCTGCACATGCAAATCAAGACACTTAAAGTCCTTTTCTCAAAATTTCTCAGAATGGTGGAAAATTCTTAGCCATTACTTTTGTGGTCTTTTCTAGTTCTTTTGGCACCACTTGAGCCTCTATTTGGTTTTGGGTTCCTCTAGTTAGTATGTTTGATTAAAATCTTTAGGTAGCCCTTGATATAGTTGTGCTTTTGCACTCTATGCCTTGATTGAATTACTAGTTTCAGAGAGCTTCCCTTGGTTCCTACTATTTGTTGGTTGTTTCTTCTTGGTTTTGCAAGCTTCTTTGGCTACTTATCGGCCCTCATTTTTGGAGCTATTGTTCCACAGCCTTAGAACTATCTTGTGAGCAGTAGGGTGGTGATGGAGTGGTCCCCAACAGAATCACCAAACTGCTGGCTGCTTTATTAGGAAGATAACTCTTCCATGAGAGAGAGAGGAAACACACAATGTGAGGCCTTGAGGGGGCTCCTTACCAATGTGAGGCCTTGAGGGGGCTCCTTACCAATGTGTGTCCTTGTGTTCTCTCTCTCACCTTGCTCACTCCTAACTCAAAAGATAAGTTAGCATAAGCATCCCTTAGATCAAGACTACCTCATGGGTAGTTACACAACAAGAACATACACATAGAAAAGCACAATAAGAGCTTGATAACACTTTGTATCTATTAATACTTGATATTACAGACTTAAAAGACAAAACTCTTCTCATAGAAGCACTTCTCTTGGCAAAACCCCCTTTTATATCTATTTCCTAAGAGACAATTGTTACACCAACCTTGCCAGTCAAGATTAAGAGCTTGGATTTGATACAGTCAAGAGAAAGCGAAGAAGAAGCAATGCTCACTTAGTTAATCATTGATGATTATATTGGCAGTGAGAAACACACATAAATGTGGTCTAAGTGATGGGCTAGATGGACTTGCCTCATCATGTTAAGTGATATCAAGATCAATCCTAGACCAAACAATTTGAAAAAAGGGTCTTCTATCTATGCTTTCTTGATTCCTTGAAACAATAAGCTTTCTAGAACTCTTTATAAATCTCATATTATGCATTATCCTAGATAATGCATTTGCAACAACAGGGTTTGAGATTATTGCATTAATTTGGCCCACCTACCTTGGTGGCCTATAAGCTCTAGTTGATTATAAAAGTATTTTCAAGTATGATAGTCAATTCTCATGAATTGGCCAGTTTTATTGTGTTGGAGAAAGCTTCTTGTTCTCAAAGCAATAAGTCTACACTCTTGGTTTAAAATTACACCTAAAACTATGGTAATAGCATATGTTTCTAGGTCAAGCAATCATGAGGGCAGGGGCTATTGAAATAATTTGTTTTAAAGAATCAAAACTTTCTTGTTGTCCACCCACAAGGAACTTGGTCTTGCAACAAATCAATCAAGAGCTACTATGTAAGAATAAGAATCAATGGTTTTATGACAAAAGCTTTTGAGATATTCTATCTTAGTTGAATACAAGAAGGTCTTTTCAAAATTAGCAAAATAAAGAACACTCCATGTAAAGCTTGAAATACTACAAAAACATGTGGTTAATATTCTTTTAAATTCTTGCAATACAATTACACAACATCAATACAATTAACAACAAACTTACCCATGAATGCTCTGGTGATATCACACATAAGCATCCAAAAAATATCTAGAGCATTGGTTACTTCAAATGTCATAATCGAATACTCATAAAATGACCAAATCGTATCTTGAAAGAAATTTTATTTACATCTTCTTTTATTAATCTAATATGATGGTAGTGATTTTTAAAATATATGTATATATACAATTGCTGACACCAAGAGAAGGCAGAACTAGCTCTAAGAAGTTGGTTGGGACTTCACCATCCTAGTAGGACAATTGTATGAGAAGGCCAAACCAAGTGCTCATAAGGAGATGTGTGCTTGAGCATGAAAAGGAGGGAATGTTCATAGAAGAACACCAAGGAATAGTGGGAGGGCATCAAGGAAGAGAAACCCAGCAGAGAAAAATACCATAGACTAGATTGTGGTAGCCCTCTTAGAGTAAGAGTGTGCATCACTTCACAAAGCAATGTGACATTTTCCAGATGCTCGGGTAGCCAAATGAAAAGGATAGGATGCTCAAGTTTCATGACAAGAATACACAGACACAAGATTCACAGATATCCTATTCACAAGTCCTTCTTATATTCAAGAAAGCTTCAATTCATGGGACTTCTTAAAACACGTAGTAGTTGACCCTTCTCCTTACAAGAATTCTCCTTTTATACATGTTTCCTAACATGCCTTTCAGCATGCCTCCCTTGAGCATTATTGTGCCTCTCCTACATTCCATTGTGATGGCATAATGTAAATTCACCTCATTTACCTTTTGCATGTAGTGTTATTCATGTTGAGCAAAGTCTCTAGAATCAATTCCCACATCACCACCCGAAATGCCCAGTTGGGTTTCCAAACCCTGTGGAATCGCCTTTGATGATTCTGATAAGATTTCAAAAATCTTCTCTCCTCAAACCCAAATTTTTCTTTTTCTATGGGTTTCACAAAAGTGGCACCATTGGGATGCCTCTCCTGATAATCTTGTGTAAACTTTTTCTTAAAATCTTGGGATAGAGGTCTCTTTGGTGTGCTTGTACTTACGTCTACTAGGCACCATCTAGGGATATGGCATGAAGATTTCTGGTGTATGGACTCTATGAAGGTAAGGTTTCTTCCCATATTCTCTTTGTGAGCTCATATGCTTCTTTGTATGTGGGAGCTAGGTTTTGATTGAGACTTATTAGTTCACCATTTAACATGTGTTGCCATCTAGAAAAATTCTTTATCTCTGGCTTGTTTTAGGGAACCCTGGGGTGCTCATTGGAGAGCTTCTAGTTCTCTATTACTACTTTGTCCCTTGTTTTCTTTTCTTAACCCTACAAGAATAAGTTGCTTATCAAAATCTTGGACCATCAATGCCTTTGTAAGGGCTATGTTAAGCTTTGTTTCTAGGTCCTTATTGGTGTTCAAGAGAGAAATGTTTTCTTTGAGTACGCTAAAGGTGCACTTAACCTCCTTACTAGATGCAGTGCGTGGTAGAGGTCCAATGGCATCAATCCCCCATTTCTCAAATGGACCATAAGAAATGTTTTCTTTGAGTATGCTAAAGGTGCACTTAGCCTCCTTACTAGATGCAGTGCGTATTAGAGGTGCAATGGCATCAATCCCCCATTTCTCAAATGGACCATAAGATACAATTGGAACCCATGGTCCATAAGAGAGCTTTTGATTTCCTGCTTCTTGGCAAACCTTACAAGTTTTACACCAATGTTGTACATCTCCATGCATACTTGGCCAAATAAAACCTGCTTGTAAAATCTTTCTACTTGTAATTTCTTGAGCAAAATGTCCACCACAAACTCCATCATGACAAGACTCAAGAATTCTTTTAATTTCCTTAACATATGGAACCCTTCTTAGAATGAGGTTTATGATATAGATCATCTCCAATTAGATGCTGGTAAGAAAGAGCTTTCTTGACCAACCTGTGCCTTTGAATCCTCTCCATGTTCTTTGGGCATTCACTTGATTGTAGGAAGAAGAGGATGTCTTCAAGCTTCTCTTGACCTTCAAGTTTTGGATCTTGGAGCTTGATTGCACCTATGTTTACTTCAAATTGTTCATTTGCAAGTAGATCAGCCTCCTTGTTGTGTATGCGCACCACATGTTGGAATTGAATGGCTTCAAATTTCTTCATAAGAGACTTTTCCTGCTTAACCATCTCAAACAACTTTGAGTTTTTGCAAGTCCATACCCCTTGAAGTTGCCTTACCACCAAAAGGGCGTCCCCTTTAATATAAAGTCTTTTAATTCCAAGCTTCATGCATTCTTCTAGACCAAAAATTAAGGATGAGTACTTTGCTTCATTGTTGGAATTGACATCTTTAAAAATGATACCTTTTTCCTCAAGACTACCTCTTTCCTTGGAGATAAAATGATGATCCCTCCTACAGCTTTGCCTAGTTGTCATCGATATGCTCCATCAAAATACAAGGTGTGAGCCTCTTCAAGGTCCTCTTGAGGAAGAGAAGCCTTCTCCTCCTTTTACTTTGGTACCTTCTTCTCACAAACTTTGTATGTGAGAACATCTGCAAGACTAGCATGTGTGGTATCTTTGAGAATGAAGCTATACTCATACTCTTGAAATTCTAGAACCCATTTTGAGATTCATGGAGAAAGGCTCATGTGTTGAACTGCATATGGCAAATTGTGCTCGTGTGAGAATGATAAAAGGCTTAGGTAAAAGATAAGACCTGAATTTTCTTACTGCAAACATGACTGCAAATATGAGTTGCTCAATGTCTGTGTAGCTCTTCTTTGCTTGTGTCAAAACCTTGCTGGCAAAGTAGATTGGCCGCATGTAGGATGAAGCTATATCTTTTTGCATAAGCACGACACCAATGGCATGAGATCCCACACTAGGTGTGAGATAATATGGCTCCTCCATATTAGGTGGCATCATGGTAGGTAAAGAGCTAAGAATATCCTTCACCTCTTTAAAACACTCTTCATGCTCTTCTTTCCACTCCAAAGATGATTGATTTGCCAAACATTGTAATGGTGCAATAACTTCTGACAAAAGATGAATAAAGTGTGACATGTACCTCACTTTTTGGTTGAAGGTGACCACTTGCTTAGTGTTGGTAGGAGAAGATAGGGCAAGAATAGCTTTAACTTTAGAAGGATCCACTTGAATGCCATTTGCTGAGATAACATGGCCAAGAAGTACCACCTCCTTCCTTGCTACGTGACATTTGTCAGGGTTGAGTTGCCCTCCATAGTGATGAAGCCTCTTTAATCCTTCTTCCACTTTGTCACAACAATGAGTTGCACAAGAGCTATATATTCAAAAATCATCCAAGAAAACTCTAATTGACTTGCCAAAGAAAGGTTGAAAGACGAAAGTTGTGAACCTGGTGAAAGTTCTTGGAGCATTTATGAGACCAAAAGGCATCACTCTATATGCAAAACACCCCCAAGGTGTGATGAAGGTTGTCTTGTGTTAATCTTCTTCCGCTATCCGAATTTGAAAGTACCCTAAGTACCCATCACACACAGTGTAGCGCTCATGACCCGCCACTTCATTTAAGATCTCATCTTGAAAAGGAAGAGGAAAATGGTCTCTTTTGGTTGCTACATTAAGAGGTTTGTAGTCTACACACACTCTCCACTTTCCATTCTTTTTAGGAGTGACAACTACGGGAGAGACCCATTCTGAATTTGAAACTGGGTAAATGAAACCAGCTTTAAGAAGTTTGTTTACCTCTGCCAAAAGTGCCTCTTGTTGGATAGCTCCCAATCTTCTTAGCTTTTGGGCAATTGGCTTAGCCCCCTCCTTCAACTTGATGTTGTGTTGGGGATGATGTCCACCCCTTTGATTTGTGAGTAGTCATTAATGAACAAATTATCATACCTCTTTAGCATGTTGATGTAGGAGTCCTTCTCTTCCTTTGTGAGGTCATCAGCAAAGCATTCCTTCGATCTTCTCTTCAAGATTAGGATTGTCGATGGTTATGCTCTCCAAGGGAAAAGGTGTATCATCCTTCTTGTTGCTAAAGACTAAGCCCATCACTTCCACGGAAGATTCATCCTCTTTAGCATGTTGATGTAGGAGTCCTTCTCTTCCTTTGTGAGGTCATCAGCAAAGCATTCCTTCGATCTTCTCTTCAAGCTTAGGATTGTCGATGGTTATGCTCTCCAAGGGTAAAGGTGTATCATCCTTCTTGTTGCTAAAGACTAAGCCCATCACTTCCACGGAAGATTCATCCTCAGTCAGCTACTTGATCTTGTGTGCTGACATAAACAAGGTCAAGTTCTCCTACCAAGACCTTCTCTCTGACAAAATGGTAGTGGACCTCTATATGCTTCGTGCGAGCATGAAAAACTGGGTTCCTCGCCAACTGTATATTGCTAATGTTGTCACAAAAAATGACAACTTGTCTATCCACTGATAGACCCAAATCCAAGTAGCTTTCTCAACCAAGCTACCTCACATGCTGCCATAGTAGCTCCTCTCTGTACTCGGCCTCTGTACTGGATAGAGAAACCATAGGTTGCTTCTTTGCTGCTCCAAGTCACAGCAGCACTCCCCAAAGAAAACATGAAGCCACTAGTAGATCTTCTATCTGAGATACTACCAGCCCAATCAGCATCTGTGTACCCATGTACACATATCTCTATCCCAGTTTCATAAAACAGTCCACAATGTAAAGTAGACCTCACATACCTCAGTATGCGTCTCAATGCATCCAAATGCAGTTTTCGTGGAACCTGCATAAACTGACTCACCAACCCAACAACATAGCTCAAATCTGGCCTAGTGATCATCATGTAGATGAAGCTTCCTACTATGCACCTATACATAGTAGGATCCTCCAAAATCTCTCGTGAATCTGCACTCAACTTGCCATTCTGATCCAATGGCACTGAGATAGGCTTACAACCTCTCATACCATACTTGGACAACATGTCCAAGCCATACTGTCTTTGCAGTAATCCAATACCATGTGGTGACCTAATCACCTCAATGCCCAAGAAATATCTGAGCTCCCCCAGATCCTTCATCTCAAACTTCTATCTAAGCAAGATCTTTACATCAAAGATCTCTGCATCATGGTCCCCCCGTAATGATCAAGTCATCTACATAGATGACAACAAGCACAACTCCTCTATCACCATGTCTCACATATAGCGAGAAATCTGCATTGGCTACATGAAAGCCAATAGTGACAAGATATTTAGAAATCTTGTCAGACCATGCTCTTGGTGCTTGTTTTAAGCCATACAAGGCTTTCTTCAACCTGCAAACATGCTCGGGGTGACTCACATCCTCATAACCAGGTGACTGCAACATATACACCTCTTCCTGCAAATCCCCATGCAAGAATGTATTCTTTACATCCATCTCATGTAAAGACCATTGCTTTGATGCAGCCACTGCTATTACAACTCTCACTATTGCCATCTTGGTAACTGGGCTGAAAGTTTCCTCATAATCAATGCCATATGTCTGCGCATACCCTTTGGCTACCAATCTAGCCTTATACCTATTTATGCTTCCATCACTGTTATGTTTTACTTTGTACACCCACTTGCATCTAATGGCTTTCTTGCCTTCAGGCAATTGCACTAAATCCCAAGTCTCATTTCCATATAGTGCAAGAAGTAAAAACATTCATGGATTGGAATCAAGGAGCAAGGAAGATGACGTATTGGTTGTTTGTCTGCTAGTATACATGGTAGCATGATTGGGCATATCCAAGATGCTAGTTCACCAAAGGAGGCTTGGGACACATTAGGAGAAATTGATAAAATGCACACCAGAGCAAGGAAGATGCAACTAAAGGATGACTTGAATAGAGAAGAAATTTGACCTGTCAGTCATCAATGATTACACATTGAAAATCAAAGAAATATGTGAATTCGTTACATTTATTGGTGTTATGGCTGATGATGATGATAAGCTTGAGGCATGCTTGCGTGGCTTCTAAAGAGAGTACAAGTACTTCAAGACCTCGATTCAAACACGGGAAAACATTTCCAATTTTGTAGATTTGATCCCTTTACTAATTCTTGAGGAAAGGACTCATCCTATGAAGAGTCATCTTCATAGGGTAGAAACAATTCTGAGCAAGACTTCTACACAAATAGAGGTAATGGTAGAGGACATGGTAGTGGTCAAGGAGGTGTTGAGTTCATGGTTACCATAATCAAGGCCAACAGTAGTTAATGTATCATCCACACAGACGTCAAATGCAAGTGGACGTGGATATTTTAGAGGCAAGGGAAGTCAAAGAGGTCACAAATTTTTTTAGAGAAATCATGCACAAAATGATAATAGGGAATGTTGGAATTGTGGCAGTGTTGAGATATTGAGCTCTAGTGAGGTGGTGGACACTGATGACCCGCCTGGGGGATAGGCCCCGCACTTACACCACTGGCATGGTTGGTGAGATCTTGGGTGATATGCGGCCAGTGGGATGACAGGCTGTGTGACAGCCACTCTAGAGACTGGCATAGTTATAGCGCCAGTTCATTTAGTCGGGTTCACACTATAGAGAACCTGTGTATGTATTGGTTGAGTACCTTTCATATTGTGTGTACTCTTATTCTTGTATATGGTGTGTTGAGTGTTGAGTAGAGAAGAAGAAGATTTTCAGCCTCTCACCTTGTGTGTTCTCTATTAGGGTTTTGTGAGTGTGTGTGTGTGCTTGCAAGAGCTCAAGCTCTCTTCCCCCCTGCATCTTTTCATGGTATCAGAGCCTGGTTCGTGCTAAGGGCTGAGCTGCAAGCAAGAGAACCACAGGAAGCGGTACGAGGGTAAGAGCTTCAACTACTCTTCCCTATTGTGTTGGTGACTACACCCTTGTCGGGAGCTCTACGGGAGGCACCGGCAAACGATCTCTGATTGAGGAGCTTTCTTCGCGGGAGTGAAGCTATAGGGCAACTATACAGTCCTACGGACTATCCTATGGACTGAAATTTTCGGGCCGAAAACGCGTTTCGGGCGCGTCTGGACCTCCGTTTTTCAGAAAGCAGGCGATTTCGAGCACTGCGGGTAAGTCATCGATTCTCTGCAGAACTCTATTTTAAGAACTGCAGGAAGACAGATTGACTGTGCAGACACTGTGGGTGCTGCAAAGAGGTCTACAGTTGCCATTGGGTGTATGTATGTGCATTGAAGTCACTGGTTGTGACATTTGAGAGTACTGCAGTACCGCTGTGCAGAAAATACAGCATTTGTGCAGAAAAAACCAGAGTGCAGTTTTTGGTAAAGTTGTGTGTTTGGCAAGATGTCAAATGATGGGATAACTCAGATTGTGGCTGAGAAGCTGGATAAGAATAACTTCCATGCTTGGAGGTTCAGGTTGACGAATTTCCTGATGGGAAAAGGCTATTGGGACTACATAGAAGGTGAGCATGAAGAGGCACCGGAGATACCGGATATAAATCCGACTGCTGCAGATGTGAAAGAGTTTAAAGACTGGAACCAAGGAGCCAGGAAAGTAATGTATTGGCTTTCCAATAGTATACAGGACACCATGATTGGGCACATTCAGGATGCCAAGTCCCCCAAGGAGGCGTGGGACACCTTGGTAAAGCTTTATGAAACAAATACCAAGGCACGTAAGATACAGTTGAAGAATGAGCTTCATACTGTGGAGAAAAAGAGCATGTCTGTGAATGACTATGCGCTGAAGATAAAGGGTATTGTGGAATCCCTTGCATCTATTGGTGTGTCAGTAGATGATGATGACAAGGTGGAAGTCTGTCTACGTGGTCTCGGGCCACAATACAAGGCGTTCAAGACGTCCATTCAGACTCGGGAAAACATTCCCAACTTTACAGATTTGGTGTGTATGCTGATTATCGAAGAGAAGAGCTTGGGTGAAGACCAACAGTCTTCACAAAGCAAAAACAGTTCAGAGCAACAGGCCTTCTACACGAGTTCAGGAAGAGGACGAGGTAGAGGAGGCCGTGGACGCGGTCAAGGAGGTGGCCGAACAGGTAATCAGAATTATGGCCAACAGCAGCAGCAGCAACAACAGTCCCAGAATCAACAACAACAACAACACGCAGGTGGAAGAGGCAAATTCAGAGGCAGGGGGAGTCAAAGAGGCCGTGGAAATTGGCAAAGGCAATACAATGATGCACGTGAATGCTATTATTGTGGTAAGCTTGGACATGTGCAGGCAGAATGTTATAAAAAGCAAGCTGACATGCAAAATGGGAAAGTGCAGCAAAACAACTATGCATCCTCAAGCAGAAATAATGAGGATAATGAGAGGTTGTTTGTTATGCAGCATGTCGTGAATGCCATGTCTGAAAATGTTGATGCAGCACAAAAAGATAATGTATGGTATGTGGATTCAGGCGCTTCGAACCACATGACGAGTCATGGGGAGTGGTTCAAGGAGATGAAAAACCCGAAAAGACCAGGTTTTGTGGAAACAGGGGATGACACTGCTCATCCAATTGCCCACGTTGGAGATGTGCCATTGTCTATGCAGGATGGCAAAGTGAAGTACCTTGCAGATGTACTTCATGTACCGAACATAACAAAGAATCTGGTTTCAGTTGGCCAGATGATTGAGCAGGGTTTGCAGGTTCGGTTTAACCCTGATGGATGTTATGTCGAAGACTTCAAAGACAAGTGCAGGTTGGTTGCAAAAGGCAACAGAGTGGGCAGAATGTTTACGTTGGATGTAGACATGCCTGAAATGAGTGCTGCGATGTTTGCAAATGGTTCAGGAGTTGTTGCAGACACAGACATATGGCATAAAAGAATTGGACATGTAAATGTGCAGAGATTGAAGTCTATGCAGACAAAAGGAATTGTGACAGGGCTGCCAAAATTTAAAGTGGAAGGTATGCAGAAAATCTGTGAAGCATGCCAATTTGGGAAGCAAACAAAGCATGTGTTTCCACGTAACAGATATGTGAGCAGAAATGCACTAGATGTTGTGCATTCAGATGTATGGGGTCCTACGAAGACCATATCTATGGGAGGCTGCAGGTACTATGTGACTTTCATTGATGACCACACAAGGAAAGTGTGGGTATATTTCATGAAAGAGAAAAGTGAGGTGTTCACTCACTTTCAAAATTTCAGAGTTTTGGTTGAAAAGCAAACAGGGAAATATGTAAAGTGCCTAAGGTCAGATGGAGGGGGAGAGTACTTCTCCAATGAGTTCTCTGAATATTTGAAGAAGAATGGTATTCGGAGACAGTATACATGCAGATACACTCCGCAACAAAATGGAGTTGCTGAGCGGAAAAACAGGCACATTGCTGAGATTGCGCGAGCATTGATGGAAGAGAAGAATATGCCGCATTGCTATTGGGCTGAGGCTGTTTCTACAGCAGTATACATCATGAACAGGACTCCAACTGCAGCCATACATGATGTAACTCCAGAGGAGAGGTTTACTGGCAGAAAACCAGATTTGTCTCATCTGAAAGTCTTTGGATGCATTGCATATGTGCATGTGCCAGATGAGCTGAGAACTAAGCTGGATCCGAAAGCTGAAAAATGTGTGTTTATTGGATATTCCCTCGAGCAAAATGGATACAGGTGTTATAACCCTGCTACACGTGAGTTGAGGGTAAGCAGGGATGTTGTCTTTGATGAGATGAGCAGCTGGTATGCTACTGAAAAGGAAGCTGTTGGGGCTGATGTGAGTGGAAGTGTGGTTGCACAGAATGCAGGTCAGCAATCACAGTCTTTGAGTGGACCAGGAGAGTCCTCATCTAGTGGGTCTGTTGATAGACCATGGAGTGGCAGGCTGCGTCATAATACCAGTCCTGCAAATGTGATTAGTACATCACGTAAAGGAAAAGAGAAAGTGGTTGAGCCCCTTGGTATGCCTGACATTTCTGCAGGGCATTCTCATGTTGATGGAGAGTCTAGTGGCTCAGATATGAGCCTTGATGAGGAGCTTGGGATCCCAGCTATGAGAACACCTGGTGTAAAGAAGGCTATGGAAGCCATGAATGAGAAGCTGCGAAGATCTGGGAGAGTGAGAAATCCTGTGCAGAGATTTACCTATGATGGTTATGTGGCACATCACTATGCATATATGGCAAAGGTTGTGCAGGTTGTTGAGCCCACATGCATTGATGAGGCTGTTGGAAATGTGTGTTGGGAGAAAGCTATGGATGAGGAGATGGATGCACTATATGGAAATGAAACTTGGGACTTAGTGCAATTGCCTGAAGGCAAGAAAGCCATTGGATGCAAGTGGGTGTACAAAGTTAAACATAACAGTGATGGAAGCATAAACAGGTACAAGGCTAGATTGGTAGCCAAAGGATATGCGCAGACATATGGGATTGATTATGAGGAAACTTTCAGCCCAGTTGCCAAGATGGCAACGGTGAGAGTTGTGATAGCAGTGGCTGCGTCAAAGCAATGGTCTTTACATCAGATGGATGTAAAGAATGCATTCTTGCATGGGGATTTGCAAGAAGAGGTGTATATGTTGCAGCCACCTGGATATGAGGATGTGGGTCACCCCGAGCATGTTTGCAGGTTGAAGAAAGCCTTGTATGGCTTAAAGCAAGCACCAAGAGCATGGTCTGACAAGATTTCTGAATATCTTGTCACTATTGGCTTTCATGTAGCCAATGCAGATTTATCATTGTATGTGAGACATGGTGATAGAGGAGTTGTGCTTGTTGTCATCTATGTAGATGACTTGATCATTACGGGGGACCATGATGCAGAGATCTTTGATGTAAAGATCTTGCTTAGACAGAAGTTCGAGATGAAGGATCTGGGAGAGCTCAGATATTTCTTGGGCATTGAGGTGATTAGGTCACCACATGGTATTGGATTACTGCAGAGACAGTATGGCTTGGATATGTTGTCCAAGTATGGCATGACAGGCTGTAAGCCTATTTCTGTGCCATTGGATCAGAATGGAAAGTTGAGTGCAGATTCAGGAGAGATCTTGGAGGATCCTACTATGTACAGACGCATAGTAGGGAGTTTGATCTACATGACGATCACCAGACCAGATTTGAGCTATGCTGTTGGGTTGGTGAGTCAGTTTATGCAGGTTCCACGAAAATCGCATTTGGATGCAGTGAGACGCATACTGAGGTATGTGAAGTCTACTTTGCATTGTGGACTATTCTATGAGACTGGGATAGAGATATGTGTACATGGGTACACAGATGCTGATTGGGCTGGTAGTATCTCAGACAGAAGATCTACCAGTGGATTCATGTTTTCTTTGGGGAGTGCTGCTGTGACTTGGAGCAGCAAGAAGCAGCCTACGGTTGCTCTATCGAGTACAGAGGCCGAGTACAGAGGAGCTGCTATGGCAGCATGTGAGGTAGCTTGGTTGAGAAAGCTACTTGCAGATTTGGGTCTATCAGTGGATAGACAAGTTGTCATTTTCTGTGACAACATTAGCAGTATACAGTTGGCCAGGAACCCAGTCTTTCATGCTCGTACGAAGCACATAGAGGTCCACTACCACTTCGTTAGAGAGAGGGTCTTGGCAGGAGATATAGACCTTGTTTATGTCAGCACAGAGGATCAGGTAGCTGACATCTTCACCAAAGCATTGGGTACAGAGAAGCTCCGCAAATTCAGGGCTTCGCTTGGTGTACATGAGATGGAGTTGAGCTCGAGGGGGAGTGTTGAGATATCGAGCTCTAGTGAGGTGGTGGACACTGATGACCCGCCTGGGGGATAGGCCCCGCACTTACACCACTGGCATGGTTGGTGAGATCTTGGGTGATATGCGGCCAGTGGGATGACAGGCTGTGTGACAGCCACTCTAGAGACTGGCATAGTTATAGCGCCAGTTCATTTAGTCGGGTTCACACTATAGAGAACCCGTGTATGTATTGGTTGAGTACCTTTCATATTGTGTGTACTCTTATTCTTGTATATGGTGTGTTGAGTGTTGAGTAGAGAAGAAGAAGATTTTCAGCCTCTCACCTTGTGTGTTCTCTATTAGGGTTTTGTGAGTGTGTGTGTGTGCTTGCAAGAGCTCAAGCTCTCTTCCCCCCTGCATCTTTTCAGGCAGAACAGGTCACTTTGAGCATGACTATCCACAAAGAAACCAGGGTGTGGTCGAAGGCAGCAAAACAACTATGCATCAACTAGCCAAGAATATAGATGATGCAGAAAGGTTTTTGTGATGTAGCACATGATGAACACCATGTTTGTAAATGTATCTAAATGTGGTGAGAATGTATGGTATGTGGATTGGGGTGCTTCGAATCACATGACTAGCCATGGGGAATGGTTTAAAGAATTACAGACTTTATAAAAATCTGGTTATATAGCGAACTCCATAACCCCCTTGTCGTGCTGCTTCCCTTGGACACCTCTGCAAGCTTCGTTTTCCTCTTCTCAAGGCCTCAATGATCTCAAGGGATCAAAAGCACCTACTACGGAGAAAAGGAAAAGATCCGAATCAATGATCATATTAGCCCTTATGACTTAAGTAATGTAATTTTAACCAAGAAGAGAGCTACCAAGGAGAAGTCACTGTATGCTATGAGAAGACCATGAACCAAGCTTATCTAGGTGTATAGGATGATGAGAGATTTCTCTAGAGCCCCCTCATGCAAGGATTGGCACCCCACACACCTAGATAGGGCTAATTTTCCCCCCACCTTTTGGAAAATTCACCTTGGGAGCTAAATTTGGCTGGAAAAGGTGTGATGTTGGAAAAAATAGGACTCTACCCTTACTTTTTGGTGGCACCCCATGTAGGAGTCCCTTGGGGCACAAGCTAGTCCATATTCGCAATGCTGTTCAGAATTTATTTTGATTTTTTTATTTACTTTTCTTTTCTTTTTTGGTGGAAAAAACAAGCCCAGATGCACTAAAATGCACAGAAATATGACGAATAACGATGATACGGGCTACATATAGAGTCAAATCTATGAGAAGAAGCATAGTACTTGTTCTCTATACATAATTGTATAGTTTTTAATATGAGTAGGTAATTTTTGGATTTTTAAAGTAATTTTTACTATTTTTAGTCTTTTTTCTTTAAAAATTTCAAGACAATCTCAAAAGAGAGAACGGTCTTCAAACGTCGGACCCAGATAAAGCAAAGAATCAGCCGGTGAAGTTTGGAAGCCAAAAGAAAAGTGCGACAGAAAGCTGTTAGTGACAAAAGGTACTCCAAATTACCAAGATTTAGAAAGCCAAATGAAAAACCAGAGGTACCGGGGAACTCCAGGAAAAGAGGGAAATAGTGTAAAGTAGAGAAAATGCAAAAATCTAGCTGTGTGACACAAACGCGTTTGTGTCAAGCTAGGGGAATTTTGAAAAACTGACATGTTCAGCAGATCAACCATGTCTTGGGGATCATCAACATGTGCTTGCATGTGAGAAATATCAAGTGGGGTGGCAGATAATGCCAGTTTTGCTGAGAAGACTCCATAGCGTAGATTCTCAGATCTACTGAGATCCGGGGATGCAAACTCACATCCAAGCACATAGAAGGTAGATCTAACCTAGGTGGAACTAACCATGTCTTGGGGATCATCAACATGTGCTTGCATGTGAGAAATATCAAGTGGGGTGGCAGATAATGCCAGTTTTGCTGAGAAGACTCCATAGCGTAGATTCTCAGATCTACTGAGATCCGGGGATGCAAACTCACATCCAAGCACATAGAAGGTAGATCTAACCTAGGTGGAACTAACCATGTAAAACTTTTTCAAGTTGCCACCTCAAAAAAGACCAGAATCACCAACAACGACTGGAAAAGATGCTCAAAAATGTGGAAACTCATGTTTGAAGGGGATACGGCATCCAAAAGTTACCAAAATTGAACCGGAGCATGTAGGATATATGTTAAAGCAGATGCCAGGCTCAGAGTGCAAAAAAGTGCCAGAGTGACACAAACGCGTTTGTGTCACAGATGGCTGATTTGCAAAAAGTGACATCATAGCTGGCTTGTGCATACAGTAGACAGCTCAAAACTATGTTTGGTTTCAAAATTCGACAAAATTTGCTAAGGGAAAAAGCCAGTTTCTTTTAATTCGTCAAAGTTACAGCTAGAAACGATCTCTCAAAGGAAGCAAAAACCTCAAATAAGAAAAGACGGGATGGACCCCACTTCACACGGTGATTTCGGGTCGACAGTCTACCAAAAGAAGGCAACCCATTCATCAGGCGATACGCTAAAACAGAAGAATCTATACGCCAAGAAGAGGTTCACAAGGCCATCAGCTACGTCCTCTCCCACGGTCCATTCGGATAAAGACCAGTTTTGAAGACCGCTACCCCGATTTTGAAGACCAAGGGCACTACTACAGTGTCTGAGGACAGACATGGAGTTAGGTGGGGGGGAGATGTTTCACCAAGTTCGACAAAACCAAACGTCATCGGCAAAAACCGTCACTTGTATATAAAAATCCCTTCAATTTTGTAATTCAGGGGCTATTACAGCTTCCAAGTTGTAAATATGAGCTAAATTAGGAACCTCTGATAGTGTAGGGATGATATACTTTGAGCCAACATTGATGGGTATAAAAACCGGCACTTTGTAATTTGAAAGGACCATTCTCTTGTGTAAGTTTTGAGAGAAGTAGAGAGTTGAGCTCGTAAAGTTTGCGGTGATCTTCTAGCGCATCTTACACGCAAACGAGTGAGTATTTTTCATTGAGCTTTCTTCCATGTGTTCTCTAATGTGTATGCTTGACATTGATGTGCTTCATGTGTCGTATGAGTACGTGTGCGCGTCATAGTTGTCACGTGTGCATGTGAACTACCCATGTCCGTAGCCGCTTGTAGGAAACACCATTTTTCGACATAAGACCACATTTGGGATCCTTACGACTTGTAGATTGAGGATCTAGGACAAATCATCATTTTCTTGACACTTTGACGTGTGATACCCACGCGATTGTGTCACAGGTGTGTTTTGATACTGAAATGCTGCCGGATCTGGACCAACTCTTAAGGATAGGTTCCTTACACCTTAGGACACTAGCGTATGTATAGAGATCATGACTTAGTGTGCCAAATCCTTATAGATCTGCGTTCGTGTGCTCTACCTACGTCGTGCACCTAGATTAAGATTTCTCTGCATCTGGTGATTCTAAAGGCATGGATGGAGTCCTGGTAGCTTAGGTACTCATGACATATCATAAAATGTTGATTTGGACTATATCTCATTAGAGCATCATAGATTATTGTCCTTAGGTTCATGCATGAGCTCTTATGAGTGTTCTCATTTTGTTTTGGCCTGTTTGATTCACCTGGACTGAGAATCTAGCGTGGCCTCTGACTGTCCAAGCTATGGGTCCCCTATGGTATTGACATTGGATATGCGTTGCCGCTTAGGCCACTATACTGACACGATTCACAGTCGCTCCATGCAAGAGTGATGGCGAGGACAAACTCCTTCTATCTAAATGTCACCTTTCTCATTTTGAATGGTAAATCAAACGTTAGTACCTTACAAAGAAAAAATATTTTTAAAGAATCGAGATATTGAATGCTTTTAAATATTATTTTTTTCAAGCACGTAATTTTTGTTCATAAGGGAGTGAAATTTTACAAAGGACATTATCTTTCTAACATGCAAAATGTGCAAAATTTATGAGAAAGAAAATTTTAGAGGAAGGGGTCTCTCTCTCTCTCTCTCATACATTAGGAATTTTCTAAACATAACTAGGGTCTCTTGGATTAACTTTTCTTTAGGAATTGCCCAATAAGAAGAGAGCAAGGTGCACATTTGAGATCTCTTAGACCATATGGGATCTCGACTTTGGTTGCCCATCACTACTCATGTCCTCCACCTCATTTTCACAAACTTTTAGGTCCCCCCCCACTCCCCCCCCCCCCAACCTCATTTTCCCAAACTCGTGGGTCCTCTCCCCGCCTCTCTTTTTAGCAATCAAAATCTTGTGGGTCAAAAAACCCTAAAATGGACATTTTTCATTTTTTGTGAAAAGTGTGTTTCCACCCTCAAACTTCTCTCCACCCTGTTCTAGCTATGGGAAGCTAATTCCAAAGCTATTACACGTTCTTCTAATCTCTTTATTGTTGTAAAAATACCATCTCACCATTAGAAAGCCTTTTGATAAGCTCTACATGGGGCTATAGAGATTTGCCACAACTCTAACCACACACTCTCTAGCCTAATCTAGGCTTAGGAAGCCTTATTCTAAGATCTCTATTGCTACCACAAGATCGGATCCTTCTTCCAATCTTTCCATTGCTACGACAAAACCTACACTTGCTCCCCTCTCATCTCATTCTTACCCACCCTCTTAGTCCTTTCCTACTCCAAAGTTACAACAAGCTCACTTGCTCCCCTCTCACCTCACTCTTCCCCACCCTCTTAGTCCTTTCCTACTCCAAAGTTACAAGAAGCTATTTTTCTCCATCTTTTAATAACCCATTTTTTAGTTTTCTATGGATATGGACAACCCCTAAAACCACTATGCATGTGTATGAAAAAAAGGAACAATTGTAGTTAATTTCTATAATTATTGGCTATTGCAAACACAAACCAATTAGGTCACTACACATGGCAAGGAAGATCAATCTTCTAAGGGAGAGTGCCAACTTCAAGAATGGATGCAACACCTATGGCTACAACCACCAATAGCCTAAAAAATAGTTAATTTTATGTGCTCAAAGTAGTAGATGGCCTAAAAATAATATGTTTGCTATACATTATCAAATTTGCAAACTTATCTTGTGATCACAAAATTGTCATTCAATCCAAGAAAAGCAATTTTGGATGCAACTAGATATGGGGGGCCATTAGCCTTTTCTCTACACAACTATTTAGTTTTACGTGAATGTATGCACTTCGCAAATTTGTTGTTTGGACTCGAAATAATTTTTTTTTGTAAATAAAGCAACCTGACAGGGGGTCCAACTTGGATACAGCTAAGCATGTGGGGTCAAATGCTCAACTGCATTGTTTGTGTTCACTCCATTCTACAAAATAGTAAAACTAGATCACAAAACTATTATTCATGTCTACCCTCCATTCAAGTCAAAAAAACAAAGGTCTTTTAGTTAGAAATTGAGAATTCTCCCTCACAAACATAGAGTTGATTGCACGCTTAGAAAGTGTAAAGAAACTTTTAACATTGGAGTCCGCATGTGAAAACTATGCCTATTTTAGTGAAATTGTAAATCTCAAAATTGCAATTCAAACCATTCAAGTTTACAGCAAGTTTCACAACATGCACTTACAAGAATCTTATGCCCATACATAATTGTCTTGCATATTATGCACGTGAAATTTTTAATATTTTGATAGCGTAACAACAACAAAATCCAAATGCGCTCACTTTCATAGTGACAATTGTGAGTGAGAGTGTAAGCTTGGCCTTAGCAATCTTACATTGGCCTTAGCCAAATGACGACACATGTAACTTGTGCAAATAGGGTGGCTTGCTCTTACAATTCCACTCAACTTTGATTTACCATTTTATTGAAAAATATGACAATTTTAGCATCTTCAAAAGGCTTTTGAAGCCTCATACACACTCAAAACTAAGCCAATAATTTATTTCCATTCAATTAGAGTCCATTATCACATTGTATGAAGACTTCATTGCCCCTAGCAGGGTTTGGTTTGAATGGTGGAAAGTTTTTACAAGCAAATCATTAGATCCCCATTCAACTAGAAGTCCACCATCACATTATATGAAGTTCACACTGCCTACTAGTAGAGGTAATGGTTTTTCAATAGAATGAATGGTGGCTCAATCAACTACTTGCAATTTTTACCCCATTCAGTCCCTAGTCTAAGCAATTAAGCATATAAACTAGAATATCAATAATTCAAATGCGGCCTTCAAAGGCCCTTACCTTATCCCGCGATCATGTACTACTTTCTACAAAAACAACAAAACTTGTCAACAAGCATTCATGCACATCAATATTACTTGTTCTACTCTTAATGCATAAATGTAAAATAAAGAAGAGGACGTGTTATTCTCACCACTAAGAAGTTATATAAGAATGAAACTTACACACTTCACTCACTCAATTCTTGTCTTATCTACTTCTACTAGCTTATGCATGGTCAATAAATCTTGTCAATGTTTTAACAACCACACAAAGCTAAAATATTTAAAGTAAGTGAACTAGACTAGAACTCAACTAACGTAGGTTATTGTCCCTAACATCGGCTCTAGTGGAAGACCCTCAAGTTCCCTACTTTACAATACAAGGAAGCAAGAGTCACTCATCAACCATAGAGTCTTACAACTCTAATTTAATTGAGGACACTAACTTGGGTTAGTGTGCAATTAGCTTTGTGTACTTACCTCTCTCAATCATATACACACAACTACATAACTAGAAAACTAAGCTAGCATATACATAATAACTCACAAGCATCCTACCATTCATTCCTGTCAATCTCTCTTAATCCAAGAGCTAAGGATTTGCATCTAATGACTCTAATTTCTCTTGATCTACCTTAAGCAACTCAAATTCAATGCCTACACAAGCTAATAAGCTTGCAAACAACTCAAACACTCAAGCATAATGCATCATGCAAGCATACAAATCATTCAATCTTATCATTAACTCAAGCATTAGCAAATAAGCGTGAAAATGTGCATATAGAGAGAGAGAGTACTTAAGGAGAAAAGAAGAGATTTGAAGAGGATGAGGGAAGGAGCTTGAGATGACAGTGCTCCCATAATTGAGAGAGAGAGAGAGAGAGAGAGAGAGAGAGAGAGAGAGAGAGAGAGAGAGAGAGAGAGAGATGAGATTAAAGAGGTCAACACAACAAGATGACAATTTACAGACACTCAAATCATGCAAGGTCAATCCTAAACATTAATTGTGGCATGAATGTCATTTTGATATTTTCTCTTATTTCAATAATTCATGGGGCACCTATTAGCATTAAGCTAGCATTTATGTGTGAAAGGGTAAAGCTTGTTAAGTGCTTAGCATTGATGTGTGCTTTGTTGAGAAAACGTGGTGCTTATGTTAGATCAAGTGTGTGGAGAGGAGAGACTCACAAAATACAAGAATAATGTCTTGCTTATTAAGTTGCTTATACATACAACTAGGCCTTGCTCTCATACAAAATGCCTCATGGCCTCACCTTTAAATAGGTGAGCAAGTGGACCTCAAGTCCATTCACACTCACACCCTTCTCTCACCCTTCTACATAACCTTAGTCCCTTAATACCCCCCCTCAATACCAACTATGAAAGAATTGGAATAGGTGGTATTGGACATAGGTTGCCTTTATAACATTAGGCATACAAGGATGTCATGGTGGTGTGGTTATCTAGGATTTACAAATGTGTTCCTAGAGCCTTAGAGGCTAATACAATGTTACCTTCTAAGTCTTTATTTGTTGTTGATGAAGATGTACACCTCAATGATGGTGCACTCCACTCTTTGTGTTTGCTTGGCTTCTTGTAGATGACATGGTTGAGACATACATGCCATTGCTTCCACCATATGCTTTCCACCTTGACCATTCTCACACAATGATCATAAAGAAGGCTGCCACCATTGCTTAAGTGGTTTGCTTTTAGATGGTCCTCCAACATGTTTTATGCTTCCTTGAATAATATATCTCCTCCATGAGTAATGAGGTAGATTTAAATGGGGAAGGGAAAGGGAGGGTCTTACCACTTGCCTTATGGATTGGTCAAGGGCAGTGTCTACTCCACAATTACAATAGCTTTTATGCATGTTGGTTAAATGATACCCTTTGGGGTTTGAAGTTACAAGCTTAATAAATAATTGGTTGAGGTAAATACTCAAACAAATAAGGTTTATCATCTTTGGCTCAAGAAGGAGAGGACATGGCTCATAATGTTGCCAATGCCTCTTACAAAAGTAATGCCAAAAGATGCTTAAAATCATGACAACCAACAAGGTAGAGCATTTAGGGATTCTATGCTCAACCTTACAACTCATCTTATACGATGAAAATGCAGAATATGCAGCGGAATAACTTGCCTTGGGCTTGGGAAATGAGAACATATGGCTTATGGCATGCCTATGCCTCTTACAAACAAGAGCCTCAAGGGTAATACACATAAACATTGAAGATCAACACTTAGTGTACATGTGCCCATCTTTAAGAACACTCAAAAATTTGAGTTTTATGATGATGAAAAACTAGAATTCTTCAACCTCTTTAGCTCATGAGATGAAGACAATTGGTTCATGGTTGCACCATTTCTCTTTTGAAGAAACGGCTTGACGATGATGAAGACTTGAAATGTAGCACTTATGGTGTGTGCCCGGCCTCCATGTTGATGAAGAAGAGCCTCCTTAATGTAGATGACCTCCTCCTTTGATTTAAGACCACCTTAGTGTTGAGAAACACTTTAGTTGATGATTAATATCACCATTAGTGTGTATAAAACACAATCAGTGCTAAAAAGCACATTTTTAGTGTAAAATAACACTTATTTTGGTGATTAGTTCACCATTAGTGTTTAATAACACTATTAGTGTTTAAAAAAAACACTTTTTCTTTGTTGGATTAACAGAGTAATTAGTGTTAAACAACATAATTAGTGCTTAAAAGCACACTTTGAATCACTTTGAAAGCTTAAAGTTTGATGTTGATGTTGAAGCTTGACGGGCATGAGGCTTATGGCTACCTCATGTGGATGGGAGCTCTTCAAAATCAAGAGAGAACTCAGCAACAAACAGTCACACCACAACTTGAGTGATTAGAGCAAGGGAGTGATGATTGAGCAAGAAAAACCTCCAAAATGAAGCTTTAATGGAAAGCTTGAGAGTGAAAGAGAAGGAGGCGACTGGTTTTTTGTTGATTGCAGACGCATGCGTGGATGAAATGCTTTCATATTTGAGCTGTAGACCCTCCACTCATTGGGCTATAAAAGCCCTAAAGAATCTCAGCCTATTATAGCCTATAGCTGGAGCATTTGTGTACGACCTGCATAGGAGACAGAAATCGACGTCCGTCGGGCTGCTGCAGACGGAATGCCGCGGCGTAGCGTGAAGGTCTTCAAAAATTGCCGGTACGAACTGAAGTGCCCAAGGCTGTTCTACAACTCCCTAGTTGAAATCACAGAGAAATATCCACTCTACAAGCTGCTGTAGCTCCTCAACCATGAGAAGGTTGAGCTCTACACAAGGAAGATGAGAAAAAAATGGATATTTTTGACCTGATCTACACCACAAATGGTTTAAATCACCTAGGCTCTAGATACCATGTTGAGAAAACGTGGTGCTTATGTTAGATCAAGTGTGTGGAGAGGAGAGACTCACAAAATACAAGAATATTGTCTTGCTTATTAAGTTGCTTATACATACAACTAGGCCTTGCTCTCATACAAAATGCCTCATGGCCTCACCTTTAAATAGGTGAGTAAGTGGACCTCAAGTCCATTCACACTCACACCCTTCTCTCACCCTTCTACATAACCTTAGTCCCTTAATATGCTTGGGGCTATCCATTAGTACATGTGTTTGTGTCACTTGTATGGGACTTACATGGTATGAGATGCTAACATGGTTTAATGTAGGTGAAGAGGATTTAGAATGAAGGATGGGAATGAATCTTTGCTTCCCTTTTAGAGCAGGCTTCTTATGCTTTCTTTGTGGGCAATTGAGTGTTATACAGTCCCTTTTCTTGCAATTGTAGCACTTGATGGGCTCCTTGAACTTCTTAAGGTCCTAATTGTTCTTGCCTATTTGATTTCCTACATGTGGATTAGAACCCTTTCTTTTGAATATATTAAAATTTTGGAAATTTTCCTTAGGTTTAAATCGAAGTTTATTTCTCTTCCAAGGTTGTCTATTTGGCTTTATTCTTTTCCATGGTTATTCAAATTTCTTGTCTTTGGCCCTTGCAAATCTACTAGGTTTTAACTTCCTTTCAAAATTAATCGCTAGTTTGATAGCTTCATTAAGAGAGTCAAGCTTAGACATCTCTACATCAACTCTAATTATACTCTCAAGGCCCTTCATAAAATTTTCCTTTTTCTTCCTTTTACTTACCCTTTCAACTAGCAAAAATTGATTCAAATTTTCCCAAAAATGCTCAATGTATTATGGAATAGGCAAAGTTTTGATGTACACAACTTCAAAGGGAGCTTTTCCTCCTATAGTGCTACGAGTAGTATTGTTATTATGAAATTGCAATAAATTCAAGTACTTAAGCCAATACTTAGACTGAGTGTTGACATAAGCTCTCAATAAGTCTTAAATAATAGAATTTGTCACCTTAGTTTGACCATTTGATTCAGGGCAATTGGTATTCTTTAAAGGCAATTGGTCTTTTTCTCTCAACCCATTTGTTGTACTCTTTTTTAAAGGCAATTGGTCTTTTTCTCTCAACCCATTTGTTATACTCTTTTTTAAAGGCAATTGGTATTTTTCTTTTTCTCTTTTAGAAAATAGAAAATATCAAAAATCATAATCGTTAGAAAATTCTCAAATGATGTCATTAGAAAAATAAATTAGAAATCATTTTCAATTTTATCAAACACCATAATTTTTTATGGAAGGAGAAAATTTTAATAGAATAATTCTCAAGAAAGAGATTGTGTGTGTGTGAGAGAGTGCATGCATGTGTCTTGCTTGCTTCTTGTCTCCCCTCTGTCCCCCTCCTCTCTCTCTCTCTCTCTCTCTCTCTCTCTCTCTCTCATCCACACACCCTAAAATTAAAGAAACTTTTAAATTTTACAAAACGTGTTAGGCCAAATATCTTGCCCTTTGTTTGGACTTGTTTATAATAGTTATACTTTAATAAAGTCTCTCATTTCAAAATCAAAATAACTCATTTCTTGTTTTCCTTTCTATCTATCAATAAAATGTGAGTGAGTGTGTGTGTGTGTGTGTGTGTGTGTGTGTAGTTTAAAAGGGCTTCCAAGACTTTGTGACAGTGTGCTTAGTTAATGTAAGAGATCCCTTCTACTACAAGGGGCATGTAGTTGATAGACAGCAACCCCCCTACCCCCTTGCTTATCAACCATCCCTATCCCTTTCAAGATTTGTGTGCCCTCATCGCACCTTGATCCCCAAATTCCTTTACAAATAAGATTTTTCAAAAATACTTGGAAAATATTGATTATTTAAAAGGTTGATCTTTAAATTTGATTATTATATGAAAATTACCCCCATCATTGTGGTTGATTGCTTCTTTCCATATATTATGACATGGAGATATGGTAACCACATATTTTACCCCTTTGTCTAGCATTTATTGCCCCTCTCCAACCCCTCTAAGTCTTACCCCCCCTCTCCTACTTGTGGGAGTGTCATCAAAATTAAAGTTTGATGAATGTTGTGCTCTATCAAGGCTTTTCTCTCTCTAAAAGTGGCCATTTGAGAGAGAAAAGACACATGAAAGCACATGGATGGACACAAAGAGGCATGTATGAAAGTGAATTCAAGGCAAGAGAAGTGACAAAAGGTGAATTTCACTTCAAAAGTGCATGGAAGATTTTCCTAGGTTCTCAACAGAATTTTATGGAGTGCAAACGGGCCTCCGAAGGACCTAGAATATCTAAAATACGGCTTACGGGAGGTATCAAGAGTGGGCGCATGGACAAATAATTATAAAAATGGAAAGGAGGGCCTTATGGTCCAATTAGGACATTTTTCAACCAATGAAAGATGAGGAAATAGGCGCTCAAACTCTCCCATGACTCACCCATGCTCTACCTCTCTCTAAGCCACATGGTGGATGCTAAAAATGGCATCAGCTTTCCACCTCATCAATTCGAGTTCTTAAAAGTGGATTATCTTGCTCATTAAGAGGGAAATTAGAGTGTGGAAAAGCACAAGTGAAAGCTCTCATCAAGCTCAAGCACTCATATGCTAGTTACATGCTTATGCTATTGTTATAACCTTGGTAGATAAGTACATAGGCTATGGAGCACTTCCAGCTCAAGCTCCTATCCAAATCCTCTTCAAGACTCTCCTTTTCTCCGCAAGTACTCTTGGCTTGAATAGCCATTGAGGCTTTGAGAAGAGGACAATGTAGCACAAGGTCCTAAGCAAAGCCCAAAAGCTCATGGGTTATGGAGATCCTAGCCTCCATGGTCCAAGAGATGTATTAATTTAAGCTTCTCTCTTTATGTAAAGAGTTCAAGAGCAAAAGATTAATACAAAGCCTTTCGAGGGGGGGTCGGCCTCAAGAAATCCGGCCCTTAATCTTGTTTGTTTGTGTTAAGTTCTTGATTTGTATGCTTGTTTTGCATATGCTACTTGTTTGTGTGTATGTGAGTAGCTAAATGAATGCATGAGCTAGTGGTTGGTGTGTGTGAGTAGCCAAATGAATGCATATGTGCAAGTTGTTTGTGTGTACAAATAGTTGAATGAATGCATTAGCTACTATGTTATTCCTGCTATCACTACTAAGGGTGGAAATTAAAAGGAAATCATTACTAAAAGAGCTTGAGTAAATACTTGTTATTTGCTATAAAGAAGCTTATAGTAAACTTGGTTTCATTGGTATCAGAGCATTGTAGGTGTTGCTTAATTGAAATTAGCATTTCTAGTTAAGCTACGATCCAAGCACTCTCATAAAAAGGTAGTGAATATTGTGAAGGAATCATGTCTTTCATTCCACACAATGAGCATAGTTGGCAGCATCAAGTAAATTTTACGGAAGATGAAGCTTCAACACAAGGAACTCATGCCTTAAGGAACTTAGTACAAAGTTTGCATGATGCACAACATAATGCCTTTTTTAGGCACACGGTTCAAGCTTTAATGTTTGCTCATGGCATGGTTCTTACAACAAAGTCTCCTCCACGAGAAGCCAATTCTCCACAAGGGAATGAGCATGTAAGAATGTTCGTGGAACGCGAGGGGCAATTTCCATCAAGTGCTCCTCAAGAACGACGTTCCCACTGTAGATGGCAAAGATCTTCTTCAAGTGATAGGACTTCCTCATCCAAAAGTGGAAGAAGTAAAAGAAGCCGTTTTCAGCAAAGAAGGAGAAGGTCTCCTTCACCTCCATCAAGCCCTTCACTCTCAAAAGATGATGAAGAGAGTTCTCTACAAGAAAGGTCAAGCACATGTATTCGCATACCAAGAAGGCGCAAAAGGACCTATTATGCTTGGAAGAGAGCTCGCAAGCTTCAAACATTCAAGGAGGGTGGAAAGAATGTGACTTTTTTCACATTTGATGGTACATATGGCAAGATGGATAAAGTACTCAACTTTATTTGATGCGGCTTTTGGTGGAGAACACTTCACGGAACAGTCCAAGCTATGTTGTGGCCGTGTACATGTAAAGTTTCGCCCATCAATGGTGGGGGCGAGTCTTCGAGCACAAGGTTTGTGGCCCAAAACTTGGCGGGAATGTAGGAATGCTATCATGAAGCAATTCCTAAGCAACCAAGCTCAAGATGATGTGCTAACATCATGGCATGCTCTTAAGCTCGAAAAAGGAAAAACTATGCAGCACTACATAGACAAGTTTTGGGATTTACATCTGAAAGCTATTTTCTTTAAGAAGATAAATTTCTCGGAGCAAAAGTAGCAGTTTTTGGCCAGGCTCCATGAAGATGTGCATGGATATGTTCATGCACAAAAGCCAGCAACTATCTCTGAAGTCATCCATCACTCATTAGTGGGTAGCAAGATTTTCCCTTTCAACAAGATGACTATTAAGTTATATGGGAAAGGTGAAAAGACTATCCACAATGAGCGGCCTCCCTCAAGACTTTAAAAGTCAAATGAAGAAGAAGGAGAAAGGGGTGTACAAGGGGCAAAACAAGCTCTCACCCGAGGAGCTTGAAAGGTATAAGAAGGAGAACCGATGCTTCAAGTGTGGAGAACAAGGGCACTCCTATCGCGCCTGTCCCACAAAAGTCATCAAGAAGGGTCCTCCTCAAGCTACACAAGTAAGTTTCCCATCAAATACGCAAAAAGATGCTAATAAATTATGCTATGGTGGGGAAAAGTTAAGGATCAAGATGCTTTTATATTATTTGATCCTGGCTCATCCCATAATTTGATTTCAGTTGAGTTAGCCCAAAAGTTGGGCATCAAAACTGAAGAAATGGGACCTGCACTCGATGCTGACGGAGCCTTTAAAGGGCTACAAGTCCTTGTCATGCCATTGATTGGGAAGCTCAAGATACACGTTCAAGAATATGTCAAGAGGAGTTTTATATATCCCCTTTGTTGCATGAGGATGTCATTTTGGGGGCGCCATGGCTCCATCGCATGGCCATCCCCAACTCACTCATGACACTCTCTCTCAAGAAGCTAATACTAATATGAGCTCTAATGAGGAAATGCACTATGTCTTTCCTTCAAGCATATAGTGATTGTTTTTCAGACTCTTTCCCTAGTGAGTTACCTCCTTCAAGAGGAGAGGATGACCATAGGATTGAACTAGTGCCAGGTAGTGCACCTCCTAATAAGCCTCCATATCGTGTTTTGTAACATACCCATCTCTACTAATAAAGAAATGTCCATGTAATAGATAAATGTATGAGTTTTTATGGTATAAAAATCAATGATTTTATTATTTGAGTCATTTCTACTTAGAATCTTTAAATTTTGAGCCCAAATTTGGAATCTGCGTGTAATTTTACCCTAATATAGGATTTTATAGCATCCAAAACAGACATCGGATCAAGATTATACGTAAATTTCAATCATTTTAGTTAAAAAGCGACGACCTTTAAACCTTAATAAATGCACGACCGGGCATCCGATTGACGAACGGTCTGAACCCCAAAGACCAGGAGAACCTCCTGGACAAAAAAAAATTTGCCCATCGGGGCGGTCCGACACGCAAATCGAGGCGAGCATCCCAAATTTGGGAATCTCACCCCAAAATTTGGACCGTACACACTTACCAAGGTGCCCGTACGATGGCCGCACAAGAACCAAAGGACGGCCGCCCATTGTGTGGTCCACACGTACAACTACGTGGACACCCATGCTTCCCCAGACCACATAAGGTACATGCATACCACTCCTTTCCCTGATAACCGACACCATACCTTTCCCCTAGATCCATGTAGAGCGGTTCTCTCTACTGTGCAATATAGTGCTCATAGAGTACTACCGATCAACAAATGTGTTAAGAATCACAATGTCAATCCGAGAACTCAACCCGATTAGTGCATGAAGACTTATCCCATGAGGGAGAGCTCACATACACAAACCACCACTTGACGATTTAACCATTCAACACCTCAATCAATCTCTCAATCCCTTAAATCCACTACACTAATCAAGAGAACAAGCAATGCATAGCAATCTCTTAATCCCATTCAAACATTGATTAAATCTTAGCTTTCCCTAATGCCTGCAAACCCATAAGCGTGCATCTACTAACCTGCAAGCTTATAGAGAGAGTCTATCCATGAATAACTCATTGCCAATGAAGTGGGCAAGAGCTTGCATCAATGGAGACTACACACACACACTACAAGCATGCAACATACATAAGAGAAAGAAAGAAGCATTCAACTAATCATAGATTAATCTACTTCAATGATGCTAAAACAGATTAATCTACTTCAATGATGCTAAAACAAATTAAAAGAATGAAGTGGAGCTATACTCATTGGAGCTTCATGCTCATTAGAGTACAATAGAGAGAGAGTTAGAGAGCTGCCATAGCTTGAGAGCTCAAGAGCTTCACTCAATAGCTTATGAGAATGGCAAAAATGTCCACTTTCTTTAGCTAACATCTCTTTTGTAGAGATGCCACTAACCCTAACCCTAGGCCTCTTTCACACATGGGCGGACAACCCCATAAGTGAGCCTTGCTTAATACACTTAGAACTCTCATTTAAAACCCACATTGGGCTAAAACAATTTACATTGCACTTCGGCACAAAAATATGGAAAAATTATGTGCGTCTTTATGTTCCCATGGCTACAATCCCGCTCTCTCGCATTAATTGCTTCTGGCCTCCTTCCATAATCCGTGTTCCCACGAGTTCCTGTGAGTGTTCCCATGGAACAACCCATGCAGGCCACTGATCCATAGCCTTTGATGGTACACCATCCTTTTGTACTTGTTTTGCGTAGCGCCCGTACCCGTACCCCACAGCTATATAAACCCCCAGGGTGCTCCACAGGCTACATGCATTCCTGTGTAGCGTATGCCCTGTTGTACCGCCGTCTATCCCTGTGCAGTGTACTTGCTATAGTACAGTCGCCCCTTGCAGCCACCCCTCTCACACCCCCTCATTTGCCTCTTTTTAGATAAGGCCATTTTCCTCCATCCCCCTCTTGCTCTAGGAGGCAGTGTCCTTAACTCTTCTCCCCCCCAGTGTGAACAGACTTACAGCAGCCCTCAGCCCTTCTCCCCTTTAGCAAAAAGTTTTTGTCTTAAGGACATCTCACAATCTCCCCCCATTTGCGTCGTAGACTTTAATAAGAGGTTTTTGCCTTAAGAAAGGGTTCATGCGCTATAGTCTTTTGCTCATACGGTGAGCAAACGATCTCAAAATTGAGATCCGTCGACTGAAGCGTTTCGATCGCGACAACGAGCCCTACAAGACGACATCCAAGATGGCCCCATCCTGGAAACATCAAAATATTACCTCGAGAGGAGCGTGCAACAATGAGATTAGGGAAGATGCTCCCGATGCGGCTCCAACCCTCCCTTTTCAAGCTCCTCAAGGAAATGGTGGCCAGGTTAGCTTGGTTATATTTTAAAGAAGAGTTTTTTTTATATTAGTGCTAATAAATGTGTATCTTTTCCTTTTAAAATAATGACATAAAATTGTATATAGTTACGAATTGTGTGATGCTGTATTCAATAAATTGCATTGAAATTGTTATCTTTAAAGAGTGCAAGTTTTTCTTGGCTTCAACGCTAACTCCGTTCCGTGCTTGTGTAGCCGGGTGGCGTCGTTAGCAAAGCTCGGGAATGGCCCAAGGTATCCTTCATACCATTGGGAGAATAAGGTTTGCCGATTGAGGCGAGAGATTATGATGCTGCCTAGTTCTGAGGGCCCAGGCTAGTGCGGTGAATAAGCCCACCCTAGTGTGCAGACATCCCTCTGAGGGGCAGAAGGGTCGAGCAATGGATCCTGAGAGGGCGACAGGCCGGCTTGAGTCCTCGCCAGAGCGCTTGACGACGATGAGGTGTATGGTCCCGTAGGGTTTTGCCGAGCATGTAGAGGCTGGAAGGCCGAATTCTAGATCATGGCAGAATAAAGGAAAAGAATAAGAGAGCTGGTTTGGCTTGTATGGAATTGATTCATGTATAAACTTTTTATATATATATCTTGTCTTTGGCATGATTGTATTGTGTAAAAAGGTTGTTTTAACAAACCTTGTGAAAAGGGCCTTAATTAAGGAACATGTTTATTTATGTCAAACAGTGTGGTAGGATTACAAATTAATGCGTGAGTAGGGTGAAAAGTGGGAGGATGGAATGCCCCGATGGCACCATCCAACAGATTAAGTGAAAGCCCTATGCTAGATAATTAGGTTCTTGGGTAACTCTATTCTAGAAGACTAGGTCAGCAGATGTGTCTTGCATGGATGAGGAAAAAAGTGTTGCCTCTAGAAATGAAGTCTAGTAGTTGCCCAATTTATGATAAATTACCCTACTATGGGTGATTTGACTTTTAGAAGATCACGCTTCCCCTACGGGATAGGACTAGGTCTTACCTATGAATCATATCCTTGAATCTCTCAATGGTCAAGGTGTCGATAAATAGGAAATTTTCTCCAAGTTAAGACTTAGTGGACTATCTTAAGTGTTTCTCCTATTTTAGAAGGGGGAATCTTACAATTGGTATCAGAGCCGATCTTAGCTCCTAGGAATTGCCATTTAAGGATTGTTTTGCAATGAATGTTTTACCTAACATAACGCTAATTAATAAAAACATCTTACTAAAACAAACAAGTTGAATTGATGTTTGAATGATTGTAGGAAGAGGAAGATGCCTACTCGAAGTTTCTAGTTTTCCAATGCATCTTCGAGACTGCTAGTCACGACTCACTCCTCAAATTTCGAGTTCCATGACACCATGGTGTAGATACTAGAGAAGATGTCCCTCCCTCATTTCTCTCGTATATTGAAAGAGGATGGGGTAGAGATTTCTAGAGTCGTGGGCCGAGATATTTCTTCATTCGAGCAGATCAAATTGGGAGCCTTACCACCAACCTGAAGCGGATTCGTTGCATTGAAAAGTTGAAGATGATCCGTTTATTTTGGTTCGTCCCTCGGTACCCCTAGGGCCGACACCTCTGTGACTATAGATGGGATTTGCATACCTCAGGATCGTTGGGTATATGACCAAGTGATGCAGATCTTACCTGCTGATAGAGTAGTTGTGTTGGGACCTACCCAATCCAGAGTCTACCACCCTTACCACCATCAGTTTTTAGAGTCTTAAAAACTACAGCGGAACCCCCATATTTCACCTATGTGGACCGCTCTACCCTTATGTCATAGTCAAGCTTAGGAATTTCCCTTGATGGCAAATAAGACTAATTATATTAGTCTCAGATCTTTGTAATAAAACTTGTCCTTGTAAATATTTGGAAATAAAATGATTTCAATGTTTTACTCTCCAAAAATAATTTTACAATGATGGCCAGGACAATCACCCTCCACTTCCCAATGCGCTTTACACTGATACCCAGGAGAAGAAGCTCCTTCTCAAGCAAATGCAACGTCCCTCCTTCAAAGGAGAAGGTTCAAAGGTTGAGAAGGATGCTAAAGTCTGGATTTAGGCGATGGACGATTATTTCTCTGCCGCCCGCTGGTACTGGAGTAGCAAATCAGTCTATGCTTGCACGGTTTCGCCTCATCGGAGATGCTAAACTCTGGTGGAAACAGTGGTTCCGTGACAAGGAGGTCACCAAGCATTCTCAAACGTGGGAAGACATCAAGCAGGCAGTGAAGGAAAGATATCTTCCCCCATCCCATGAATCCATAAAGATGAATGAGTTTTTTAGTCTTAGGCAGTGCAGCTTAACTCTTGAGGACTACTATTCCAAATTTATCACTCTTAGGAAGTATGCCCTAGCTATGACTACTTCCCAGCAAGTGGCTCGTTTTTGCCAAGGGTTAAATGAACCCTTAGATTCCCGCCTTGAAGCAATGAGGCCAAGCACATTACAGGATACTCTCATACGAGCAAAGACCCTTGTGAAAGAAATGAGGACTGACAAAACTAAGCATCAAAAGAGATCTTACCCTGAGGCAAATCCTAAAGATCAACCCTACAAGAAACTCCAACAGAATTTCCCCTACTACAACAGAGGACAACAAGGCAACTCTTTTTTTCCCCTGCTCATATGCTACTTCTTCCAAAGAAGGCCCTCTATGTTTTGAGTGCAATGAATCGGGACACTTTAGAGCCAACTGTCCCAAGATGGCAACATCATTTCCCCAAGGTAGCAGAGGAAATCAAGGCCGTGGAACCCCTATATCCACCAAGGTGCAAGAGGCGGTGGGCATGGCAGAGGCCGCGGAGGAGCAGTTGCTGCTAGGACCGTCGTCGGTATTATAAGTGAAGAACCAACCTTGGAAATGGCTGAAGAAGAGCGCGCCACCGTCCATGCGACAGTAGAACACCAAGGTCCAAATAAACAATTTGGTGTAATCGAAACCCCAGCCACTCATCACGGTAAGCCATTTCAGCTTTTGATTGATTGTGGCATTACCCATTCATTTCTTTCTCCTAGGTGTTTGCAAAAATTAAACTTGAGTCAAAAAATAGCTAGAAGAATGACTGTAGAGTTAGCCAGTGGGAAAGAAGTAGTATCTCGCCACTCTATAGGAAACCTTGATTTTGAGCTAGGTAATGAGCAAACTCATGGCCACTTTAGAGTCTTGCCATTAGGCATTTACGAGGGCATTTATGATGGAATCCTTGGGATGGATTGGTTAATTGCAAACAAAGCTAGCATTCATTGTAATCAGGGGAGTATCACTTTTGAAAATGAGCATGGCCAAGTAATATTTGTTCAGGGGATAACATTGAGGATAACAGGAAAACCTAAATCTAGGGTAGTCAAGGCAAAACATGTTCTCAAGGGAACACGTAAGGGTCAGCAAGTTTTCTTAGTCAAGCTCAATAAAGCCATTGAACCTAGTATGGAGACATAACCCTCTTGGCTCCAAGAATTCTCTGACATCTTCCCTGATGACGAGCTTACAGGGCTACCGCCTCCTCGAGAAGTCGATCATGAAATCGAGATGATCCCTGGAGCTCAACCCATCTCAAAAACACTCTATAAAATGTCCCTTCCTGAAGCCATTGAACTTAAAGAGCAACTTTCTCAACTCATTGAGCAAGGATTCATACGCCCCAGTAGCTCTCCTTGGGGGGCACCTGTTCTTTTCCAAAAAAGGAAGGACGAAACTCTCCCCCTCTGCATAGATTATCGAGGGCTAAATCAAGTCACTGTCAAGAATAAGTATCCTATCCCTCACATCGACGAACTTCGTGACAGGCTTCATGGGGCCAAAGTCTTCTCAAAAATAGATTTGAGGTCTCGTTACTATCAGATCAAAGTTAAAGAAGCAGATATACCCAAGACAGCAGCCTTCAATACCCGTTATGGCCACTATGAGTTTACTGTAATGTCATTCGGGTTAACCAATGCTCCTGCAACCTTCAACCGCCTAATGCAAGATATATTTTGTCCTCCAAATCAATGGAAGAGCATGAGGAAGCATGTGCATAGAGTTATGCAATTGTTGCGCAAACACAAACTCTATGCCAAGAAGAGCAAATGTACCTTCTTTACTCATCAAATTGAGTATCTTGGATTCATCGTCTCCAAAGATGGCATTGCAGTAGACCCCGCCAAGGTCAAGGATATTCTGGAGTGGCCACCCCCTAAATCAGTTCGTGAAGTTCGTGGGTTTTGGGGAATCACGGGATGGCATAGGATTTTTATCAAAGATTATGCCTTGGTAGCTGCACCTTTGTTGGATCTTCTTAAGAAGGATTGCAAAATAGTGTGCCTGCCAATCCATCAAAACAATTTTGATCAGCTCAAGATCATTATTACTTTTGCCCCAGTCCTGAAACTTCCTGATTTTGCCAAGGAATTTGAAGTGGTTCTGATGCTAGTAGTCTAGCACTTGGTGGTGTCTTAGGCCAAGAAGGAAGACCAGTCACTTATACTTCCCGCCGCAAGCTGAAGCAATATGAAGAAAATTATGCCACCCATGATTTGGAGCTCTTAGTAGTTGTTCATTACCTCAAATTATGGAGACATTATCTCTTGGGGGGCAAATTCCAGCTTGTAACTGACCACAAAAGTCTAAAGTGGATCTTCACCCAGCCTAACCTCAACATGCGGCAAAGGGGATGGATTGAAATTCTACAAGAATATGACTTCGACATCGAATTCCGCCCTAGGAAAGATAATGTGGTAGCAGATGCACTTAGCCGCAAATCTTTCTTGAGTGCAATTTTAATGCCAAATAATCCCATACTTGTCAAGGTGGAAGAAGTCTCATCTCATGATGCCTGGAAAACTTCAACCCTTGGATATTCCCCAAATGAAGTGGGAGTGCATTAGTATGGATTTTGTCACAAGTCTCCCCACTGTTCAAGGAGGATATGACTCCATTCTGGTAGTAGTGGACTTACTTACCAAAGTAGCTCACCTTATACCAGCGAAGAAGACCTTCAAAGCTTCTGATGTTGCTCGAATATTCATCAAGGAAGTCCTCAAACTTCATGGTCTCCCAAAAAGGATAGTAAGTGATCAGGATTCTGAGTTCACTTCAAAGTTCTGGTAGTCCTTATTTCAAGCCCTAGGAACTAAACTTTGCTTTAGCATAGCTTATCATCTAGAGACCGATGGCCAGACTGAGAGAGTCAATCAAGTAATTGAAGACATTCTCAGAGCATATTGTGGACGGGAACCAAGAAGGTGGATTCAATACCTTCCTCTGGTAGAATTTGCCTACAATGCATCTTATCATCAGAGCATAGGAATGTCACCATTCAAAGCACTCTATGGGCAAGAATGCTTGTCTCCTCTAAATTTCTTTCATCCGACCATAAGAGTTGAGGCATCCAGGAAAATGCTCGAAGAGATGGAGGAACAAACCAAGGCAATCCAAAAGGATATTAAAGTTGCCCAAGATCGACAAAAGCATTGTGCTGACACCAAGAAGGGTGAGAATTCTTGTAAGGAGAAGGGTGAGTTGAATTTTACACACGCCTTAATGCATATGCATTTGTGCATGTGCATGTGTGCTTAGCACATATGTGTTTACACAAGCTCGTATGCATGTACATTAGTACTAATGCATGTGCAGTTAGTACATGTGCAGTTAGTACATATACATTAATGCATTTGCATTTGCACTAACACAGATACCCATATGAGAAAGAGGTAAATTGATAGACTTAGACTTGTTCCTACAGCACTACTTTTACTTTTTCTTTTTTTTTTTAAAAAAAATTCTTTAATTTCTTTCTTTAAATTTGAGGGATGGGAATATCCAAGGGAAGGAAAAGACAACAAGAAATCAAGGGCACGATAGAGTATCTACTCCATGCGGGAGCCACGGACTTTCTCAAAGTGAATAACTTATGCAAAGTCTCCTTACAATCCATTAATGAGAACCCAAAAAAAAGGTAGGTGCAAATCGACGAAACAAGTCTTGAAGAGGGAAAATATGCTCAGCCACATCCATAGCTGAGTCTATTGCTTCGAGAGAGTCTTCAAAACCCAATGAGGAAATGCCAATCAAAGTTAAAATGTCCAAAACAAAGAGAAAAGAAACATACAAAAGTTGCAAGTGCATGCTAGAACAAATGGTGAAGTCCTGGAGTGAGACAAGTGGAGATAGCAGTGAGGTGGATGGTGAGGCACTTAGTGTCCCATCTCACTTCAAAAATTTCATGGCGGTGGAGGACAAAGATTTGTGTTGCAATGACCATAATGGTTGAAATCACCATAATGCCAATGAATCATACGACGACCCTGAAGATGCAAAAAAAGTGGATTTGGTAGAGCCAGGTGAAGAGCTTTACCTAGTGTATATTGCAAATAATTTAATGCCAAAATAAGAAGAACTTCTCATTGCTACTATTAAAGAGTACAAAGATGTCTTCGCCTAGAGTTATCGAGATCTAAAAGGGGTAGATCCTAAAATTTGTCAACATACTATTCCAATGAAAGACGATGCAAAACCACGAAAGTAGAGACCTTACATGTATAATGACACATCTGGGAAGGAAATTAAGGAAGAAATTGACAAGCTATTAGAAGCTGAGTTCATATATGAAATCAAACATACTGAATGGGTTTCCCCCATTGTGGTCATTCCTAAGAAAATTGGAAAGCTTCAAGAGCTTTTTAATGGGGTTTTGATTAAACAAGCATTTTGTGGTTCTAGAACATTTGGATGGGGGTAGGTGTTGGATACATCACATACACAAAAAGTCTACAAGGCCTGATCTACCTTGTGCACATTGGCCTCTTGGCCATGCAAAAACAAACCTGTGTCATCTGCAAACATCGCATCCAACAATTCCTCCCCTCGCATTGGGATCTGCAGTCCTCTCAACCTGACCTCCTCTGTCATGAGGTACATTCTTAGAGACTTAGCAAAGAAGAGGAATAAGAAAGGAGCCAGTGGGCAACCATGTCTCATTGATCTCATCAATGTAAAACCAAGACCACATCCTCAGCCACCATCAATACTACCTGATTGTGAGTAGTGCGATACAGAGTAGCAATCCCCCGAATTCAATCTACCTCAAAGCCCAACCAAAGAAATGTGCCCTCGAGAAAGCCCTATGCCTAAGGATTACAGTGAGTATGTTGGTGCTGAAAATTTAGCTTTAAATCTCTTGCTATCATCAGTTTAGATGCTAATTAAACAGGCATATTCGGGGGGATTTGACATTCAAATTGACCATTTTTTGCATTGAAAACATTCTCATAGTGCTAATAACATCAAGGGCAACAATCCTGGCACTTCAAAAAATATCACTGTGTGTTAGCTAACAATTCGCGATTTCTTATCGACAACATATTGCAGCTAGGTTTTGACCTGACTGCCTATAGCCCATACTCTCAAGAGTCCAACAAGCTTGCAACCACATCAAAATACCTTTTGGAGTGCAAGATATCAGCTGTTTTAGTACCAGAATCCTTGTGTTGAGTCACTTCTTGCAAGTGTGTATTCATAGAAAAGTTCACTTTCACTAAAACAAGCATAACTTTTGCATCCGATATCGGAATTTTATGAGCCCTGAGGGGCTAGAGATCCTCTACAAAATCCTTTGTATTTCAGAACAAAGTTACAAAGGCTGTTAATTAACTTTGGTCTGGGGTTTCAAAAAGTGATCAGAAGACCTCCGTTTCGCGATCAGAAGATAGGGTGGTCTAAAAAACCAAAACTTTTCAAGTTTTTGACCTATTTGCCATTTAATAGGGCTTAAGAGACATCCTAAGGGCTTCAAATAGACATTTTGAGTGCCGAAAAAGTGCAGGGAACTTGGCCAAAAGAACGCTCAATCGCTTAATTCACTTTTGTCAGTTAATCCCATGCAGATAAGGTCGGTGGGAGCTTACTATAGAACGGGGAATTCCATCGGAGTCATCGACACTAGGAGTAGAGCATCGACACAAGAGAGCACAGTGAGGTCACAACCTCATGTAATAGAACCTATTCAGGACTTGGCTTACGAGACCCAGTCGGACACAAGCATGGACACCACATCGTCTCACCCCTCTATGTCTCACGGAATTGGTTTGGACTATGGTGCCAAGATAAGGTTTCACATGGAAAACACTTATGGTGCTAAGATTTATAAGGACTTCATGAATCGCTATGCTGTTAAGGTTGAGGACCACCTCACGGACTTTGACCCATCACCATGGGTGAATTATCAAGGAGATAGATACATGGGCAGGGATGGAGCAACATATCTTCTAGTGGACAACCCTGATGTCACACACTGGGCAATATAGTGCCAAGGGACGTACACATAGATGAAGCACCACCTAAGCCAGTCCAACCAAGTTTAGGATGATAAATTCTATGTGGACTACACGGGTCCTTACAGATGATGAGTCTATTGCCTTATATAAGAGAGAGGACTTGGGGACAGAGTTCTATTACATACGAGCGTGTCCGCCTGTGAGCAAGTTACCTAAGGATAAAGTGTTGTATGTCTTTATCAACATGGCTGCAAATTATGATGAGTCCGTATTCTTTATGGACAAGTTTGGCCTCTAGTGGACTCTAATGAGGGAGAATGAAGTGAGACTGATCACCTATTTGGGGACTTCAGTCTCTAGAATGGGAAGGAACGGAGCTAGCACTTCTAGCTTTAAATTCAAAACTCCTATGGCTATGACAAGACCAACATCGAGTGCTCCGAGAGTTTCTTTTGAAGAAGGACTAGTAGCACCAAGCACCCTATTTGATTCAAGACCGTTTGGTTCGGTAAACACGCATGCCATGAGTGGTCATCCGACAAGTAGAGTGCCAACAGGACCAGCACATATTCATGAGGTACAACTCCATCTCGATCGAAATGGGTTATATGATCCTAAGGACGATGATGTGGTGGTCAATGAAGATGTACTCTTTGATGACACTTGTGGTGTTAAAGGTAGTCAAGTCCACATGTGTCAGTCAGTCAAGTGAGGCCCTTGTTTGTGGGTTGGCCACCCAGTATGAACATGGTCAATATTTGTTTTGACCTAAATTCTATTTTTGGAGGTTGTGTAAAGTGGGAAAGACACTTCTACTTTCACTCAATCATTAGCATATAAAAAGGTTGCCCTCCATCCTCAGTCAATCAGTAAGTCCAAGCCAGAGCCCTCATCTATGGGTAGTCCCTCACAAGGCGTCTTACTCTTTTGTATTGAATCTTCTTGGTCAAGTAGTGGACACCTCTCTCTCTCTCTCTCTCTCTCTCTCTCTCTCTCTCTCTCTGTGCCATTCTTCACATGGTATCAGAGCATAGGCTCTAATTTCTTGGTGTTCACATGAAAGCTACAGTTGATCAACATCAACATCAGCGTTTTTGCAAGGAGAAGCACCTATGCACTGGTGTTTTTCATTAAGGAGAAGCACCTATACATTTGCGTTTCTCCGCAAGGAGACGTGCGAGAAAGTTGGTGTTTTTTTCTGCGTTTTTGCAGAAGGGAGGTGCAGCCATCACACATCTGCATTTTCAGCCATAGGAGCGTGAGAAAATCAGCATTTTCAGCCTGTAGAAGGGGCTGTAAAGCAGCATTTTCAGCCAGCAAAGGCGGGGGAAACACATGCGCTTCCGGTCCGGAGGAGGAGATCATTGATGACACTTTTCAGCACTGAAAATCAGCATTTTCAGCTCTCTACAGCAGCAAGTTGGCTATGTCTTCTTGCATGGATAGCAGCACCATTGGTGATGCTTCTCGAGCAGAAAGGTACGGTCCTCTTGTAAGCTTTCTTTGTCAGTAAGTTGCACGCTTTTGCAGCCATGTCTGAGAAGGAAGACGAGACAAAGGGCAAGGAAGTGGTTCATGATGATGATTCATTCATGCAAGAGTGGATGGAGAGGAACATCCCGGTTCTTCCTCAGTTTCCAGCACATACACAACTAGAAGGGCAGAGCAACTATGGGATTTGTAAAGTACTGATGCAGTCGGTACTTGAGACACGTGACTTGTATGTCATGGTGTCAGGCCTATATCCGCGACCTTCCATGGCAAAGGCAGAGAGTTCCTCAAGATCATTAAGCTCTTCGACATTGTCTTCGAGATTGTCCGCAGAGCAGCACTTCAAACTCGGACCCAAAAGGAAGCAAGTTGATGGGATAGGTTGAATGGCTGAGTCTGCCCTACATCTCTAGAGATTTGATAGAAACTAAGTACGAAGGCCTTTGTGTGAATAAATGCTATTGATTGTGTGTGTGTGGGGGGGGGGGGGGGGGGCGCATGTGTGAGAGCATATCTTGATACAAAGTTTTACACCCACTAATGGGCACTACTGATGTTATTGGGGATGTCATAGTATCTAGTCCATGCTACACATAATGAAGCCGATAGTTATATAGTCTTGTGGTTGACTACCACGAGTATATAACATGGATGTTTCTAAAAGGTGAACTTCGGCATGTTCTTGGATTCATCTAGGTATATATTTTAGCTGTATTAGTGGACATACAGATTTCACATTGTGGAGTTTTTGTCCAAGTTGCGGCTAGTTGATGTGCTAATTCTTTCTATCTTTAGCGGTGCATTTGCCCTATCAGCTACTTTCACTTCCTAGGTACTTTATGCTCCTAATCTCAAAAATAATTTGCTTTCTGTGAAGGAGCTTTGTAGGCTTGAACTTCTAGTAGAATTTTCTGAGGATCATTTTTGGGTATGGGATAAACAGACAAGGAACCTCATCTGTGAAGGTGGTGAGGAGCATGGTGTGTATAAGCTATAGGATTCCAGGGTTCTAACTCATTACCTTCCTCCTTCGACAATCATGTGGCATGCTCGATGTCAGGCATTTTTCTCAAAGGTGTTTTGGGCTTGTGTATATATGGATGCATGGCATGTGTGAAGGTGACAAGGTTGCTAGATATTGGGGTGAGTTAGTGCCCATGTAGCTCATGTATCAAGGGGAAGCAGCATCGGGAGCCTTTTCTGAAAAAGGCGTCCAAGAGGGCTAGCCAACTGCTAGAGTTGGTACACATGGATTTGTGTAGACCTATGCAACAAGCTTCAATTGGAGGCAGTGAGAGTATTTCATTTGTTATTGATGATGATTTCAGATCAACATGATTTCTTCCTTAAACAGAAGAGCAAAGCATTTTTAAGCTTTAAAGAATAGTTCATTTTGGTGGAAAAGAAGTCTAAATCGAGGCAAGTAGGGCTAACAAAGGTGGTAGTTTACTTCCAATGCGATGAAACGGCTGTGTAGACAAAAAGGAATTAAGAGAGAGTTTGCCAACACATCCACACCATTAGAGAATGGTGCACTGTAGAGGAAAAATAGGACAGTGGTGAAGACATGGCTCAAACTATGCTAGAATACAAGAACCTACCACACAAGCTTTGGGCACAGGCGGTTGCTACTGCAATGCATATTATTAATTGGTCTCCTACAACAACAATCCCTAGTAAGACTCCATTTGAAGCCTGTTTTGGTAGCAAACCAGATGTCTCTTATTTTCGGGTCATTGGTAGTGATGCCTATGCACATGTTCTTAAGACTCTGAGGGGGAAGATGGATTCCAAGTCTAATAGATAGATCTTTGTGGGATACAACTCCCTCTCCACAGGATACGGGTTGTATGACCCCCCTATGCAAGAGATTGTAGTTAGCCAAGATGGTAACTTTGATGAGCACAGTGTTCCAAAGGAGGCTCCAAAACAGAGAGCTGAAGATCCTCTGATGCTCGAAGATCTGGACCTGTACGAAATCAACAAAGAGTTCCACTTCAACCAACCAAATTTCATAAGATTTGCCTGAGTTAGAAGTTATATATATATATATATATATATATATATATACATACATACATACATACATACATATAGATATACACACACACATATATATATATATATATACATATAAATACATATATATATATATACATATATATATATATACATATACATACATATATATATATATATATATATATATATATATATATACATATATATATATATATGCAGTTGGTCTCTAGCACCTAAACGAAATCAACAAAGAGTTCCACTTCAACCAACCAAATTTCACAAGATTTGCCTGAGTTAAAGGTTATATATATATATAGATATATATATATATATAGATATATTTATATATATATATGTATATGTAGTTGGTCTCTAGCACCCAAACAAAATCAACAAAGAGTTCCACTTCAACCAACCAAATTTCACAAGATTTGCTTGAGTTAAAGGTTATATATATATATATATATATTGGTCTCTAGCACCTGTACGAAATCAGCAAAGAGTTTCACTTCAACCAACCAAATTTCACAGGATTTGCCTAAGTTAGACGTTATACACACACACACACACACACACACACACACACACATACATATACATACATACATATATACATACATACATATATATATATACATACATATATACATACATACATATATATATATATATATGTGTGTGTGTGTGTGTCTATATATACATATACATATATATATATATACATACATACATACATACATACATACATACATACATATGTATGTATGTATGTATGTATGTATGTGTGTGTGTGTGTGTGTGTCTATATATATATATATATATATATATATATATATATATATAGATACATGCATACATACATACATGTATATATATATATGTGTGTGTGTGTGTGTGTGTGTGTGTGTACATATATATATATATGTATATATATATACACAGATATATATATATCTATATACATATGTATGTATATATATGTGTATATATGTATGTATGTATGTATGTATGTATGTATATATATGTGTATGTATGTATACATACATACATACATACACATATATATATATATGTATGTATGTATGTATGTATGTATGTACACACACACACACACACATAGAAGGATAGATATATGTATGTATGTATGTATGTATGAATGTATGTATGTATGTATACACACACACACTTTCTTTCTTTTTTTGTAAATCTCTATATGAATTTACAAGCGGGAAACCTCAAAGTGAGGAAAACCCACCAGAAGATCATGTACAAGGGTAATAACTAACAAGCCCTAAACAGGTGAGAATCAACTATAAACTCTCACAATCAGGCTCTAGAAGCAAATGTAGGAAAGTTGCAGGAGTTCTTGAGGTATCTCCTTCATGTCAAAGGAGAACTGTAAGGACTGACGTAACCTGAATTTAAACTTTGTAAACACATCCGAGCCAGGTTGTAGAAACATAATCTGATTTAATGGACCCACATAAAGAAGATTTCCGAAGATCTAAGTGTGGAGGGAACAATACCAAACAACCAGAACTGTTTTCCAAATTGATAAGCAGGATAGCACAATCTCAAGCAATCAGAGACCCGTCTAATCAAATCATATGAGTGATAACAGGCCCATAGAAAATGATAAGGAGTCTCAGGCAAACGATGGCATCGTATGCAACTTGCCGATGCGTAAATGTATAACCAAGCATACATAAGTACAAAGACTATGGGAACACTTTCAGCTCATGTTCCAAGCCCAACCCTCATCAATCTTCTCCTTTTCTCCGTAAGGATTCGTGGCTCTAGTAGCCATTGAAACTTTGAGAAGAGGAAAAACATAGCACAAGGTCCAAAGCTAGCACATGTGATTGTCCATATCCATGCTAGAATTGGCACTAGTAAACCCATTGATACACCCATGGAAATAGATTGATGTAGAAAACAGTCCAAAGACCGATGCACTGTAGATGTAAAAATCAAACCCCCCCCCACATTTTCTCTTCTTTACAATAATTCAAAGCAAAGAAGAGCTCAAAGGTATGCATCTCCCCCCTCCTCTTGCTTCTCTTTTTCCCCATTTGTAATTCCTCTCCCTCTCCATTTCTTTCTCTCTCCATTTCTCTTACACATCCATGTATGTGCACATCCCCCCCCCCACACACAGCATGGTTCTCACTTTGTGTGTGTGTGTGTTGAGGTCTTCCCAAGTTGCTATGGCTCTCTTTTATTGATTGTTTACAAGAACCACTACCTTTAATCCACTCGGTAAGTGCCTTTATGCCCTTCTCCTCTATCTTATTTTCTATCTACACACACATGCACACACTCACACACACACACACACACACACACACTCACATTGCACGTGCATATGCACTTCTCCCACCTCTCTTGTATTTTCTACATATATATACACACATACACATCCATTCACATTGCATGTGGCTAGGTGAAAGTAGGAAAAGGTGGTCCAATTTTGACTATCTTGGACACTACCTTGAAGGTACTAGAAAAAGTCTATTCTACCATAGTATGTAAAAATTTAAGATTTATAATAGTGTTGAAAACTATTATTTATGTTGCACATAAGTACTTCTAAGGCTATTGGTAATGCCATTGGTACTATTCTCAAAACTCAAAACCTCTTTCTTTTTCTACTTTTAAAGTACCTAAAAAGTACTAAAACTGTACCACCTTTTCGTTGCTTTGTGACCTCTCCATTATGGACATCCAAGAATTTTTGCTATAATTGTTGCAAAGATTGTGCTTAAATGTACATTACACCGGGGGGGGGGGGGGGAGGACATAATCATTCTTGTAATTAGTGAGTGAATTAAGCATCTTGTTATAGATAGTTTTATGTGGTATTCATGATTGGGGTAAGTATGCCAATGGGGATGCGGAGTTATTCATAGATTAGTACATATAGTTACTAAGGGATGTAGAACCTTGAGTAGGAGACTACTCTAAATTAGATATGTAATTACTTAACCACAATTTATGAGCATGTAAGTACTCATAAATAAATAGATGTTGCTCAAAATCTAGACATCGATTTTGTTTTTGATGGTAATGAATGTTCTGCAGCAAGAAGGGCTATAAGTAAAGAGTTACAAATCACTTGTACTAGAGAGTTGTTGAGATCATCAGTAGTTTGATGATCCACCTACCTCTTTTGATAAATGATAGAGTTCAACTTGTCAAACCCTTCCATTTAATATGTATTGACTATGATGTTTGGCATGAAATATGGCTATAAAGTCTTTACAATAGTGCTTGTAGACTTTTACAAGCACCATGATCTGTATAGTGACTATGATATTTGTTGTGAAATATGGTTATAAAGTTTCTTACAATAGTGATTGTAGATTTGCTTATCATCGACAAATGGGTAGAAATCACCACGTGTAGCGGGGGTAGGTAGTATTTAGTGCTATAACAAGGAGGCAACAAATGCCATTTTCTAGGTTATACTCCATAGCAATACTAAACATGAATAGTAGGAAGTTCCCACAATATGAGCATCATTTCAGAATGGTATAGCCAATTCTAATGGAAGATAAGTGTCTAACCACTTATAATATTTATGCAACAACTAAGAACTTTGGTATAAGTGTGAAACAACTTACATGTTGCATAAAGTACTTGTGTGCAATCACTATGCTAGTTTATTGTATTCTTCCAAGAAACTCAATACATCTTGCAATGATATCCATGCACTTAAAAGTTATGGTGTGAGCAAGAGTTGGCACTCACGTATAGGGAAGTGCCGTGCCCTATGTAGATTAGTCCCACAAAGGGGAACAAGCCCAAAGCATTGCAGAAAGCTCCAAACTTCTTACGAGGAAGTGACTTTGTCAAAAGATCAGTAAGATTATCCTATCTTGGCACATAGGCCAAGCTACTCTATCTTGTTGAGAGCCTCTCCCTAGCATAGTGATAATGCCCGTGGAAGTGCTTTTTGCAACAAGCGTGAAAAGTTGGGTTTCTCACAATAACTACCAATGCTACCATAAGCTATCTGAGCTGCCATACACAGTCAACCATACTTGTGAAAGCTACTACATACTTTGCTTCACAACTAGAAGTGGCCATAGTAGGCTGCTTCTTATGCAACCAAGATATGAATGAGCTGCCAAGCATGGAACAAAGACCATTTGTGTGGATACTCTTGTGTCATAGCAAACAACCAGATCAATCCGAGTCTGAAATGCATATAATTCTGGTGGCAGAAATGATCTTCCTAGGGATGAAATAACCCAAGATGTATGGTGCCACTCAAGTAGTAAATGATCCATTTAGTTACTGAAGGGACCGGGGTGTGCGCATACACACTATAAGTATATATATGGGTTAGGTACAATCAGTGGTGGGCACCCGCCCAAGACATGGGCGATCGGGCGCGGCAAAGGCAATGAGCCTCTGACCCCATCAGAGGCGAATGTGCCTCTGAATAAGAGCACCTAGTCTAATGACTAATGTACAAGACTAATGATGAATGAGAACCACACTCATCCAACGTCCATAGATGGTCTATGATCGTGTGCATCCGGTTGTCTTGCTCCCGTGTAAGTCCATACACCACCAAACATACCACACACATCCTGCAAGTATGTATGCAATACCTGCATAACTCCCCCATGTGCTATGCTAGCACAGAAAGAGTGACAACAAATGCTCCCACAGTAGCTGCTATATCCGGTCTCGAGATCAACATCTCATACATGAGACCACCAAATGCTGACCCAACGCTAGCTAAACCTGCTAGACGTACTGAACATGCATCAACATGAATGTCCCTGGCAATAGGCATCTCAGGCTGACTAGGCATGTCAACCCCATGCATCTCCTGAGTGTCCACAAAAGACACATCAACCTGCTGTGCAACCTTAGAGCACGCCTGCTGGTGTCTAGTCAAAGAATCCTGCACAACAGAATCCTCATGCTCACCGTCAAACATACTGAGGAATGACTGCATAATAGGAGCTGACTTTGGGATGGTCGTCACCTCCCTAACATCCATCACGACTGGATCCACATGTCCTGACATAACTGTATCAGCCTCTAGCATGAACATATCAGATTGTGTCACAGATGCTACATCAACATCTATACTAGCAGTCAAGTCAATCCTATCAATCTGTGTCTATAGGGAGCAGACCCGCTCTACCTCTGTATACACAAACTCTGACAACTGCTGTGTCTCACTAGAGCAATCCCGCTCTACCTCTGCACCTGCAGATATATCTTGCACAACATCATGCTCAATCTCGAGCATCTCAAGAAATGACTGCATCACAGCTAATGTCTCAGCATCCATATCTGACGTCTCATCCTGCTGTGACTCACTAGAGCTAGTCTACTCTAACTCTCCATGCATAGACTCCTGCACAACTATCTCCTATCGTGTCTCAGTAGAGCAAAATCGCTCTACCTGTCTATCTGGCGGCATAGGAGTATCATGCACAACAGACTCATCGCTTTGCTCTACATGCAAAGCATCCTGCAGACCATGCGCAAAAGAGACTCTCCTGCTCTCTCGCTCTCTACCTGGCTGCATAAAGATGGAGACTGTACTATCTCGCACCTGATCCACATGCATAGAGTAAAGCATGCCAACCTTGGCACATCTCGTAAATGACCAGCGAACCCAAATGCATCGTAAAAGATCGCTCTCGAAGCAAAATCTGGCATCCACAATCTCTGAGCTGACCAACCAAGATCAAACGATTTTGCCGATAATCGAGAATTGCTGAAGTCGCTCAATTTCTGTGATGAGGCCCGCTCTCTCATCTCGTCGGAAAGAGAGAGTCGAATAACGGGAGCATCGGGGGCGGGCGAGGGTGCTTCATGAGAGTCCCTCTGCGAAGAAGATGCTTCCGCCATTCGTGTCCGCCGTCCCAGAAAACAGAAGGGGGGGGATCAAGTGCGTGAGAAGAGTAAAGGGAAGCACGCCGCAAGGAGCGAGGGGGGAGGGGGAGGGGGCAAAGAGCTGAAGGGGGGGCGCAAAGCTTAAGACGGGGGCTGAAGGCAGGCCGGGCAGAGCTGCAGGCGAGGGCTAAAGGGGGGGCGGGCGCAGAGCTGAAGGCGGGCGGGCAGAGTTGAAGGCGGGGGCTGAGGGAGGGCGGGCGCAAAGCTGGCGGGGGCTGAGGGGGGGGGCGGGCGCAGAGCTGGCGGGGGGCTGAGGGGAGTGGGTGCAGAGCTGAAGGCGGGTGGGGGGGGCGCAGGCGCAGCAGTAGGAAGCTCACGCATGCGCGCAGCGAGGGATGGCAGTGAGCTCACGGTTCTTCAATCCCTTTCTCCCGTTCTTAGCAAGACACTTAGTGAGAATATCTGCGGAATTATCCCTGTGTTCTAACCTTTGTCAGTGTGACAAGGCCATTATCCAATACCTGTCGTATAAAATGGTACCGGCATCTATGTGTTTGGTACGAGCATGGAACATGGCATTCTTAGCCAGGCATATAGCACTCTGACTATCACAGCCAAGCACTGGAGCATGTGCTGGAAGACCAAAAGTCCTCAGAAGACGGCCAAGCCAAATGGTTTCTTTTGAAGCCTCTGTGACTAAAATATATTCATCCTCTGTAGTGCTCAGTGCAACAATCTTCTGCAATCTAGAACACCAAGAAATAGCTCCACCAGCCAATGTAAAGACATAACCACTGGTAGATTTTCGAGTGTCAAGATCTCCTACCATGTCCGAATCACAGAATCCCCACAATGACAATGTACCCTTTCCATAACATATGCATGTGTCCTATGTACCTTTCAAGTACCTGAAAATACTCTTCACTACCTCCCAATGTGGTTTGCCAGGATTAGACATAAACTTGCTAACAACTCCCACTGCATAAGCAATGTCCGGCCGTGTAGCAATGTTAGGGGTTAACTTTACCTAAGTTGGAATATCCGAATTCTATGTATGTGAATGATCCTTTTGGGTAGTTGCTTAGGAATTCACGAGAAGTGATAGATATGAAGGGATGTAGTTAGTTGATCATGGGAAGGCGCATCACGGATATTCAGAATTGTAGAAGATGAAGAAGCGGAAATGTAATCCCTTGCATGATTATGACATGAATGAATTCTGATCATCTGTTCAGGGTTATTGTGTGTAGCGGATTTTCTGTATGATGTTCTGTATTCCGTTTTACTGTTATGATTTTCTGCTAAAAGGAATGTCTTTGTGCTAGTGTTTGTTCTTTTATGAGATTTCCATTACCAAGTATCAGGCATTTAGTGCCCAGATACACATTGGCGATCCTGCGGTGTTCGCATACTCAGCATTGTCTTGTCTTTGTTGGGTATGGGGTTGTGTTGTGCTGTGCTGTTTGTGTTTCGCATGAATGTCAGATAGGCAAAGGCAAACTAGTCCCATTCATTTCACGAGGGCACAAGCCAGGAAGCGCAGATATGACAGGTCGGAAGCTTCTAGCAGTGGAAGCGGTGATGCTGCGGAAGCGCCACCTGTGGCAGTTACGTCGGTTTCTGCTGGCGTAATTGAGGGCCAATTGGCGCAGGCCGGCGTGGACGAGGCGGACGCTGTCGAGCATACAACACCACTTGCAGAAGGGCCGGGGCAGAATGTCGTTAGCCCGGAGCAAGCCCGGCGGCATTTGCATCAATTTGTTGGTGCCCTATTTCTGTCCAGACCGCCTGTTCGGAGTCAGAGACGGTTGCAATTTGATCCATTGAAAAATCCGCCACAAGCTAATCCACTACCAGGAGTTGTGAACATGGCTGCACCACCACCCAATCCAACGGTTAAGGCTGCCAAATTTAAGGCAAAGCCTAAGGAAGACCCAGACTGTCACGTGGCTCAATTCGAGACCCGATGGCAAGCCAGTGGGTACCCTGCCCATTTTGGAGATCCGGTGAAATTGCAGCAGTTTGCCGCAACCCTGGAGGGGGTAGCAATGAGTTGGTTTAGCCAATATGGCTTGGCCCACTTTGCAGATTTCAATGCTTTGAAGGATGCGTTTTTGGCCCGGTTCAGGAAGGAGAAAACTCCCACTGATATCGTCAAAAAGATCAAGGCCATGGAACAGAAGCATCTGTTAGTGGAGGATTATGCTCAGAAGTTTCGGGGATTGGCTGCCAGACTGCAGGGTAATGAAAGACCCTCGGATGAAATGCTTGCCAGTTACTTTGTCAAAGGATTGCGGAGGAACTTGAAGAGTGCTGTTGCAAATGTGGATATTGCCGGCGGCTTTGATAACCTCGTGACAGCTGCCTCTCGGGTGGAAAAGCGACTGGGCATTCAGAAGGACAAACGGAAGGGCAGGAAGCAGGATGACTCAGAGTCGGATAGTTCGACTGAGTCAGACTCGGATAGTGAGGCCGAGTCGGCATGCTCATCTGATGAATCGGAGGATGAGAAGCAAAGTGAGAAGAAAAAGGCCTCAAGGAAGGCTAAGCAGAAAAAAGATAAAGAGAAACAGGTTAGGGAGGAGAAGGAGAAAAAGCTTCTTCACAAACTTAAAGCCTTAGGGTATGCAGCAGTCTTGCCCAAGGAGAAACAGTACTGCCATATCTGTGAGAAGGACGGCCATCTTACGAGTGCCTGTTGGTACAACCCCAACTACAGAGGCAAGGTGCCACCCAATGTGGTTCAGAGAGCACCACCTCAGCAAGTTGCAGAGGCTAATCCGGTGGTTCCGACCGTTCCGCATGTTCCCTATAATAGGCCTCCAAGACCATATGCTCCAAGACCTAATTGGCAGGGGCAGCAAGGGTTTCAGAGGGGACCTCAGGGTGTGCCACTGTGTGATTACTGTGGAAAAGACGGGCATCGAATTGGTCCGGCCTGTGAATTATGGTGTAAGCATAGGGAGGAAAGAGGGAGACCTGTCATTCGATTCAATGAGGGGAATCGGGGTCAGGGACCTCCCCAGGACCAGCAGCAGCAGAGACCTCCAGCTCAAGCAAATGCCATCCTGATAGAGATGGTGGGAGATAAAGCAGCGGGGGCTAGCACGGGGGTTTCACATCTTCAGGGTGTGCCGCAGCAGTTCCAAGTGCTGAAAGCTTCTAGCTCTGTTTGATGCGCAGGGTGTTAGCACTAACCCTCGGGCTTCTTGCTGGCTCGGTGAGTGCTCCACGGGTATGCTCGTTGGGGATTGTAAGGGGCAAGATTTAGTGGATACTTTGGCTGTTACCCGTGCAAAGGGTAAGGGACCTATCAGTTGGGAGGACCAGGAGGTGGTTCGTAGAAAAGTTTCCAGTCAGGTTCAGAAACTCCAGCAGAAGCAGCTCCCGGTGGAACCGATGGAGCCACTGCTAAAGGCACAGTTGTCGGAGGAACCGATTCCAGCCCAGCCACCTTGTGATCCACTTCCAGGAAAGATTGCGGTGGTCCATTCCGATCCAATTCCTAAGGTAACTGAAACAGTACCAGGTTCTGGGGATCTATTTGATGCACTAATGCATGCGCCTATTCAGATTTCCTTGGATCAGCTGTTAAGCATGGTACCGGCTTTCCGGGAACAGCTGTTGGGGAAGCTGCAGGAGCCAGTTCCAGCAAAGATGGTGGAGGATCAAGCCCCGTTTGTGGGAGTTTCTCAAGCTGAGTCCGCAGATGTGGATTTTCAAGTCCCAGTGATTAAGGTGGTATTCCACGGGCACAAGTTTGAAGAGGTTTTACTGGATGGGGGTTCCGGAGTCAATATTCTACCGGAGACCGTTTACCTCCGTATGAAGTTGGGAGCGTTAGCACCAGCACCTTTTCAAGTGAGGATGGCAGATCAGAGGCGACTTCAACCTTTGGGGATTCTCAAGAATCAATCTATTAAGGTGGGTGGTCTGTCGTTTCTTGTGAATTTTGTGGTGCTCCGGATGCAGGATAGTGGGTCTGCCTATGCCATGTTGCTAGGCTGCCCCTGGTTTAAAATTGCCCGAGTCAAGCAGGATTGGGAGGATAATACTGTGGTGATCAGGCAGGGCAAGAAGACAACTCGCTTGTCCATGTTATCCAAAGTTCTCTTGAAGCAGGGGCAGAAGCCTTTATGTGCTCAGGGCATTCATTTGGCAAGTGATGTAGGTGAAGATGAGGAGGAGGCATATATGCAAGCAAATCCAACGGTACTACCGGTCTTTGATGTAGATGTAGAAGCTATTGTCACCAGATATCAGAATACTGGACACCCTGTATCGGCAGTTCCGCAGAGTGTCGAGGGTGTGGAACAATCATCGGATGTTTCGACTGAAGATAGTGTGGTGCCCGAGCAGGAGATCCAGGTGGTACCAGGCCAGATCATGGAAGGCCAGACTTTTCAGCGGGCTGTGGAAGAAGCTTTAGCTGCCAAGGCTCAGCAGGTGCATTCTGTAACCGAGCAGGAAGCCATTATAGCAGCTGAACAGCAATATGAACGGCGTTTGCAGAAGTCCATCAGGGTGGAGGAAGATGAATTACAGGACATGAATTTAGGTACTGCATCCGATCCCAAGGTGGTTCGAGTCAGTGTGTATGTTGAAGGTCAATTTAAGGAGGACTTGCAGCAGCTGTTAGTGGAGTTTCGAGATGTATTTGCCTGGGAGTATTCTGATATGAAGGGCATTGATCCAGCTTTACATCAGCACCGCATCAATTTGAAGAATGATGCTGTTCCTGTCATCCAACAGCGGTATCGAATGAATCCAAATTTCGCCAAGCAGGTCAAGGAGGAGCTGGATAAGCTTTTACGGGTCGGGTTTATCAAGCAGGTCAATGAGGTGACTTGGCTGTCTCCCATTGTGGTCGTGCCAAAGAAGAATGGCAAGATCAGGGTGTGTTTGGATTACAGGAAGTTGAATGCTGCCACAATTACTGACCCGTTTCCGTTACCGTTCTGTGATACCCTCCTTGATGCTGTGGCTGGTCATGAGATGTATAGTTTTTTGGATGGTTTCTCAGGGTATAATCAGATAAGGATGGCACTGGAGGATGTGGATAAGACGGCCTTTATTACTGAGTGGGGAGCATTTGCTTACACGGTGATGAGCTTTGGATTAAAGAATGGCCCACCATCATTTTCATTTGTGGCTCAGAAGGCATTTGAGCCATATCTGTTGGATTTTATGCGAGCCTTTCTTGATGATTTTAGTGTCTTTGGTAAAATGGCTTTGCACTTACAGCACCTGAGGCTCTGTTTGGAGCGCTGTCGGATGTTCCGCATAGCTCTTAATCCCTTCAAATGTGCTATTGCAGTAAGGCGTGGGATTCTCTTGGGCCATGTGGTGTCCCAGGAAGGCATCTTGATTGATGCTAAGAAGATTGAGGCCATTCAGAAGGCTTCTGCACCAAGTACTCTTAAGGAGACAAGCAGGTTTTTGGGGCAGGTTAAGTGGCATAGTAGGTTTTTGCGATATCTTTCAGATGTGTGTGCACCCCTTACTCATTTGACCAAGAAGGGAGTGGATTTTGTGTGGTCTCCAGTTCAAGAAAAGGCATTTCAAATTCTGAAGAAGATGTTGGTGGTGGCACCGATAGTGCAACCTTCTGATTGGGGGTTACCGTTTCATGTTTTTGTAGATGCTTCGGACATTGCCATAGGGGCTGTCCTCATGCAGGAGAAGATTAAGGGCTGGTTTCGACCAGTGTACTATGCTAGCAGGATGTTGACAAGTGCTGAAAGGAATTATACCGTCAACGGAGAGGGAAGCTTTGGGGATGGTGTATTCTCTTCACAAGTTCCGGCACTATCTGTTGAGCAATAAGGTGGTTTTCCATGTAGATCATCAGGCCTTATTGTATTTGGTAAAGAAACCACACTTGACGGGTAGGTTAGCTAGGTGGATGCTTCTACTCCAGGAGTTTGACTTTCTGATCATACATACCCCGGGAAAGGAGCATGCTGTAGCGGATTATCTGAGTAGGTTGGAGATTGGGGAAGTAGCTGTAGGGGTGGATGATCACTTCCCTGATTCGGTTTTGTTTTCAGCTACTGTGGCGATATTGGATTCTTGGTATGATCAGATGTTGAGTTTCTTGACAGATGGCACCATGCCAGTGGAATTTTCCACTGATCAACGGAGAAAGCTGGCACTCAGGAGTAAACCTTTTCTGGTCATTGCAGGTGCTCTGTACAAGAGAGGGATAGATCAGATTATCCGTCGCTGTGTCCCAGAATTTGAGCAATCAGCAGTTCTGCAGGAGGCTCATGGTGGAATTGCAGGTGGGCATTTTTCTGGAGACATTACAGGTAAGAAGATTCTTCAATCTGGGCTTTGGTGGCCTACCGTGCTGAAGGATGCACACAATCATGCTAGGAGTTGCTTGGTTTGTCAACAGTTGGGGCAGCCTGGAGCTTCAGACCGCATGGCGGATAATCCGATTCTGCCCTTAGATCCTTTTCAGAAGTGGGGTTTGGATTTTGTTGGGCCAATCAAGCCTAAGTCCAAGCGGACAGGTTGTCGTTATATCTTGGTGGCTACTGATTATTGTACGAAGTGGGTGGAAGCTGTTGCTTTGAAAGATAATACCGCCAAGAGTGTGGTTAGGTTTCTGTATCAGAACATTATGACTAGGTTTGGGTGCCCAGTGGAATTGGTTAGTGATCGGGGTACTCATTTTCTCAATGCTGTCATTGCGGAGTTGACCAAGACTCATTTGATTATGCATAAGAAGTCTACTGCCTATCATCCTCAAGCCAATGGTCAATCAGAGAGTTCCAACAAGATCTTGGTGAAGATTTTGAAGAAGATAGTAGCAGAGAATAGGGATGACTGGGATGTGAAGCTTGATTCTGCTCTATGGTCATTCCGTACAGCTTTTAAAGTCACTACAGGTCTGACACCCTTCAAGCTGGTGTATGGCTTGGAGGCGGTGGTTCCAATGGAATATGTAGTTCCTAGTTTGCGGGTGGCTATTGCTGATCGGTTATCACCGGAAGAATCTGTTCAGTTCCGACAGCGGATGTTGTATCAGCTCGAAGAGGATCGGATTGTTAGTGGGTATATCACAGAGGTGATTCAGCAAAGGCGGAAGGCTTGGGTAAGTAGACAGATCAAATTCAAAGTTTTTCAGGTTGGGGATTGGGTTTTGTTGTATAATTCGAAGCTTGGTCCTCATCCGGGTAAATTAAAGCTGAGGTACATAGGGCCGTACAAAATCAGGAGGATTGTGGTCAGGGTACTTTCCGACTTGCTGATATGTTTGGGACTCTGGTCGAGAAACCGATTAATGGTTTCCAACTGAAGAAGTTTGTGGGTCAGCCACCAGTGGGGTCGGAGTATCCGCAGAGGTCGGAGTTTTAGCAGACGGAGGAATATCCGCACCAGTGGGCAAATTAGGCGAAGGTGTAAGTGGGGATGTGTTAGAAAATTTGGGAATGTCCGCTAGTGTACAAGTGGAGGATATTGATGGAAAGTCGGGCATGTGTGGTAGATTTGGCCGACTGGGTGATGTTGTGTTTTATATCACCACGTGTGGGGGTTTTTTCATGCACATTTCAATTTTGGCATGCTTTGAGGAGACTTTTTGCATGAATAACGCAGAGTGCTTAGCAAAGCTGAATTCCCTGTGTCAAGCGCTGGCTGAGATGGGGCGTTCGATGCCGCTTAAGGTGGTTCCTGTGGAGCGCTCTTCTCCCCGGCGACTGCGTCAGCAACCCGCCGCCAGTAATAAGGAGCTTTCTGTTCGTGCGTCTGTAGAGGCTGATGAAGATTTTGAGCCTGAGGATGCGCTGTCTGCTGAGGTAGGGGGGTTGGAAGCTACAGTGGTTGCAGACCATTGGGTTATGGGAGTTTGCATCTTTGCCGTGGGACAGATGGCGGGAGAATGTTTATGCCAAGACGCAGTTGGAGGTGATTCGTAAGAGGAATGGTTACCTCTCTGCGACTGTGGGTTTGACACCTCAATTGATAGCAGAAGTGTTTCATCTCCATTATGAAGAAACGGTGGCTGTGGCAAAGTGTTCGGATGTGGCCATGAGGAAGGAATTTGGGCTTCCACAAGGGTCTCGAGCCTATTACATGGTGAAGAATGTCGCTGAACCCCGTCGTCAGCACTTAAGATGGTACCTTGAGCGAATTTGTCAGGTAATTAAATTGGAATACATGTCAAAAGACAATTTTGCACCTTTGCTGTATGCTGAGAAAGGGGGGAAAGTTAGTTGGGCTTCTTTGGTGCACACTAGAATTCTGCAGGAGGTGGAAATCACTGATAAGAGGAAGTCTCAAGTCACTTCTCGGTTGTCGGCGTTCTTAGCAGCTTTGTTTGAGAAGGTTCCTATTATTTCTGCCAACAAATTGCCTCTTTTGCCGCCTCAACCGGTTTTTCTGGGGGTGTGCATGGTGGTCCTGAAGAACCGGGTCAGGTTGACGTTGTCCCGGAGGGGGCAGTGGATTCTCCATTGGGGTTTGAGCATCAGCCTGACAAGATGAATGTGTTTCAGGATTTGGTGGAAGCAGGCTATACTCGCTCCGAAGCCAAGGAGGTGTTGGTCTCACCAGATGTTCCGAAAGGGCTAGATTTGTTGCATCAGGCCACAGAGTCTGTTGGTACTGATCCATCACTAGTTTCAGTGGGTAAGAAATTCACTTTTAGCAAGAAAAGAAAATTGGATGTGGATTCATCTGCGATCCAAGCTGTGGTAAAGACGATGGACTTTACTCCTGTTAAGTCAAATCAGTGGGATTCCGTTTTAGTCGTAGCCAAGGAAGCAGAACAGAGTGCTCAGAGTGGAGAGTTGCAGGATGTGCTCTGGTCTTTGACTAAGGTCCAAGAGTATGTTCGGAAGCAGGAGAGTAGTATTGCAGATTGGAAACACCAGGTTCGGGTAATCCAGGAGCAGTCGAGATCAGAAGCTACTTATCAGCTTAAAGTCAAGCATCAGGAGGAGGAGTTAGTGAAAACTAAGATGATGTTAGTTCAGGCTCAGGAGGCAGTGGTTAAAGAGAAAGACCAGGTAGCAGAGTGTCAGAGAAATTTGGTGAAGACAAAGATGTCGTTGGGATTGTTTAAAGAATGGACAAATCAATTGCAGGAGAAGATGCATAAAGAGTTGGCTGTATTGTCTGAGCAAAATGTGGGTTTGCAGGTGGAGAATCAGATGTTAGCCCAACGTATTCAACCATTGTTGGCTATTGAAAGACAGATGTTATCTCAGAGTAATGAAGATGTGGAGGGAGTGTTAGTTTCAGAGTCTGATTTAGCAGTGATTAGGCAGAGCTTAACTGAGGTGGGAGTCAAGCTGTGGCAAAGTATCCGAGATCGGATTGAAGCCTGGGTGATGAAGCCATTTAATACATTAAGTGGAGCTTTCATTTCGGAATCTGAGCAGATATTGTTGGATCAGGTAGCAGGTTTACAGTCTGAAAAGGATGCTTTGATGTTGAAATTGTTGGAGTTTGAGAAGCAAGTTCAAGCCATGTGTTTTATGGAGTTGCCTAATGAGGGACAGTTGGATACAGAGCAGGCTACTATGGGGGATCATGGACAAACTGTGGAGATTATGTCGGAGGTTGAAAAGGAAGCAGTTGGCCAGGCTGAAGTCATTCAGATGGTGTTACAGGATATAATGCCTGCAGATCAGATTGATGTTCCAGTCGTCAATCTGGAGCCGGTGGAAGATTCAAAGACTAAAGATGATCCGCCGAAGCCGTTGGAGCCGGTGGTGTTACCTCAGTAATTTATGCGCTTTTTTAGTGTTTTAGGATTTCTAGTTTAGTAGGATTTTGCTTTCAGTTTGCAGTTGTGTTTTCTTTTTGAAGCAATGTAAAGACAATGGATGGTTTGATCAGGGATTTATGGGTCCGAGTCGGGTTTTCTTGAAAACCCAATCACCGGGCTGTGCCATGTGTTAGGGGTTAACTTTACCTAAGTTGGAATATCCGAATTCTATGTATGTGAATGATCCTTTTGGGTAGTTGCTTAGGAATTCACGAGAAGTGATAGATATGAAGGGATGTAGTTAGTTGATCATGGGAAGGCGCATCACGGATATTCAGAATTGTAGAAGATGAAGAAGCGGAAATGTAATCCCTTGCATGATTATGACATGAATGAATTCTGATCATCTGTTCAGGGTTATTGTGTGTAGCGGATTTTCTGTATGATGTTCTGTATTCCGTTTTACTGTTATGATTTTCTGCTAAAAGGAATGTCTTTGTGCTAGTGTTTGTTCTTTTATGAGATTTCCATTACCAAGTATCAGGCATTTAGTGCCCAGATACAAGAAACCATGGCATACATCAAAGAACCACAGGCTGATGCATAAGGAATGCTTTTCATAAGATCGACAGCTGCATCATCTTTTGGGAAATCATGCTTGCTAAGCTTTGTGTGTGGCGGTAAAGGCACACCAAGAGGCTTAGCATCAGCCATATTAAATCTCTCAAGTACTTTCTTAATGTACTTGTCTTGAGAAAGGAATAAAAGACGCTTCTTTCTATCCCTTGCAATGCGCATACCCAAAATATGTTTAGCTGCACCCAAATCTTTTATAGAGAAAGCAGAGTTCAGCTCCTTTTTCAAAGCATTCAAAGTTCCCTTATGCTTGCCTGCAATCAGCATATCATCCACATAAAGAACTAGCACAATAAGACTACCATCAGGAGCCTTTCTAGTGTAGAGACAATGATCTGCATGGCTGCGTTTAAACTCATGGTTGAGCATAAAAGTATCAAACTTCTTGTACCACTGTCTAGGCATACAAGCTGCGTTTCAGTTTGCATACCAAGTGCTCTTTCCCTAGAATGACAAAGCCCTCAGGCTACTTGCTGCATGTACAGCTCCTCATCCAAGTCACCATGTAAGAAAGCAGTGATCACATCCATTTGATCTAACTCCAAATCCAAGATAGCACATAAAGCAAACAAAACACGGAGCGTAGTCATCTTCACCACAGGTGAAAAGATCTCTTGGAAGCCTATGCCTTCCTTCTGTGCATAACCCTTAGCAACTAGACGTACTTTGTACTTGGGTTTATCATCAACACATTTTACCTTATAAACCCACTTGTTAGGAATAGCTTTCCTACCTTTGGGCAAAGGCACAAGCTCCCATGTATTATTTGCATACAGTGACTGCATCTCAGATTTCATAGCAAGCTCCCACTTACTTTTGTCTTCACAGGACTGTGCCTCTTTGAATGTAAGAGGCTCCTTCTCATTAGTCAACAAGATGCAATCCATAGATGGCTAAAACCTCTGTGGTTGCCTTCTAACATGTGTAGACCTTGTCACCCAATGATCCACATTGACAGGCAAAGGGTCTACATCATTCAGAATTTGCACACCATCAATTGGCGCGGCTGATTTTCAGCATTACCTCACTGCTATAATTCATTTTCAGCAAGCTGGTCATGTCGTATAATCCCATTTTGTGCACCTATTTGCTGTCCATTCTCTTCTAGCTGTTGCACAATGGGTTGCTGCTCATTTTCAGCATTAAAAGGAATGAAATTTTCAACCAAAGGCGGCTTTATGGCTAGCTGATCATGGTGAAACTTGACCTTCTTCTTGTCATTATCTACATGTGTAGTATTTTTCAGCAATTTAACCTCATTGAAAACTACATCTCGACTGCAAATTATCTTCCTGTACTGAGGTATCCAAACTCGGTAACCCATCTCTCCCTCATCGAGTCATATCCCATGAAGATGCCTTGGATAGATTTCATGTCAAGTTTGGTCCTTTGATCAACAGGTATATGCACATATGCATCGCAACCAAAGACTCGTAAATGATCATATGAAGCCGGTTTGCCAGACCAAACCTCTTCAGGGATGCCATTATCTAATGCACGATTCGGAGAGTGATTGTGCACATGAACTACAGTTTTAAGAGCCTCTCCTCAAAACTCTTGAGTGAGATTAGTTGTGGACAACATGCATCTCACTCTCTCACAGATTGTGCGATTATATCTTTCAGATGATGGATTATAAGGGGCTATCAATTCCCTCTTAATGCCATGCATCTCATAGAATCTATTAAACTCACGTGATACATACTCTCCCCCATTATCTGTCCTGATAGCTTTTAACTTGAGTCCCTTTTGTGTGGTCACAAATGCATGAAATTTCTTAAATGAGTCAAACACATCACTTTTACTCTTTAGTACATACACCCATGTCTTTCTACTGTGATCATCAATGAAAGACACAAAGTACTGTGCACCTCCAAGTGAATTCACAAGCATAGTGTAGACATCATAATGTACTAAATCAAGAACATGCAATTTGCGAGTGACACCAGAGGAATAAGAGAACTTCA